>NW_026578062.1:5000-15000 GCF_029603195.1 Condylostylus longicornis | reverse complement strand
AATAATAATAGTAATAATAATAATAATAATAATAATAATAATAATAATAATAATAATAATAATAATAATAACAATAATAATAATATTAATAATAATAATAATAATAATAATAATGATAATAATAATAATAATAATAATAATAATAATAATAATAATAATAATAATAATGATAATAATAATAATAATAATAATAATAATAATAATAATAATAATAATAATAATAATAATAATAATAATAGTAATAATAATAATAATAATAATAATAATAATAATAATAATAATAATAATAATAACAATAATAATAATAATAATAATAATAATAATAATAATAATAATAATAATAATAATAATAATAATAATAATAATAATAATAATAATAAAGAAGATAATAATAAAAAAGATAAGACTAGAAATCTCCATCCATCGTGTGAGCCAGAGGATATTTGAAAAGAGCTTATTAGCAAAGGCCTTAAATCTCTAGATGTTATAAATAAAATCAAGAGGAAGAAAGAAAATGGAAAATATATTTCAGTAAAACTTCCGTTCTTTATTTTATCTTTTGACCATTCGGAAGAGATAATCAAGGTCTATAAAATAGAATACTTACAGCACATGAGGGTAAAAATTTAAGCTCTTAAAAGCAGCAAATCCATTCCGCAATGCAAGAGATGCTAGAGATTTGAACACACACAAACGTTTTGCCAAAGAGAGGCTAGATGTGTAAAATGTACTTGCAATCATATGACAGCAGAGTGCAACAAGAACGATAATTTTCAGTCCAAATGTGCGAACTGCAATGAGACACAACCTGCTAGCTATCGAGGTTGTTTGGTTGCAAAAGCATTGCAAAAAAGAAGATTGAAAAAGAATAAAACCAAACAAAACCAAATTAAATTTAATGAACAAAGAACTCCAAAAATAGACAGAATAACGAGACCTAGCAAAGTGTTAAGGTTTTATCGTATTCACAAGCGCTTCATAGCAAAATCCCACAAAACAGGAAAATTAAGGAACCTGAGAACAAAACGCCACAAATAAAAAACTGAGGCAGACATTATGCAAATGCTGCATAATATGTTGATTATTATTGACGAGATCTCTAAAAGATTATTTAAAATAGAAAATGCATACACTGAGGTGTATACGGGGACACCAAAGAAATTAAGAAAAGATGTACGTAAATGAGGTACGTATAGTAACTTGGAATGCCAATGGTGTTCTTATTAAGAAACAAGAATTGGAGGTCTTTCTCAAAACGAGAAATATAGATATTTATTTGCTGTCGGAGGATCTTTTGACATATTATACGAGCCTTAAAATAAAAGAATATGATTGCTATAAAGCGGTACAACCCAGCAATCAGCCGAGAGGAGATAGTGCAAGACTAATAAAAGGAAGTATAGAACATAATGAAGAAGTCAAGATAGAAACGGCTGAAATTTAGCTTATTTCGATAAAAACTAAATCGACTAAACAGAACTTTAGTGTTGGTGCTGTATACTGTCCAACAAATTGCAGCATTAAGTAAAATACTTTTAAAGATCCCCTGTACAAGCATGGACACAGATATCTGATACGAGGTGACTATAATGCCAAACATACAGATTGTGGTTTTAGAATCACCTGAACTAGAGGAAGAGAGCTAAGAAGAAAAGCTCTTCAAGAGCTAGGTTGTTGCTATCACTCCACTGGCACTCCTACTTATTGGCCTACTGACACTAACAAGATTCCTGATGTTATTGACTTTTTTATAACCAAAAAAAATATCAGAAAACTTTCTAATCCTTGAAGATAACTATGATTTTAATTCGGATCACTCTACTTTCATATTAAAACTGAGTAAAAAATTAACTAAAACGTTATTTGGGCAAAGCTTAACAAATAGCACTACAGATTGGGTGAGCTTTAGATACGAAATAATAAACAATATTGACGTAAATATTAATATGCAATCAAGAGAGCAATAAGATGTGGAGTTAGAAGGGTTTATTAAAATCATACAAAGAGCTGCATGGAACAATACAAAAATGTCAAAGTACAAACCGACAGCAAATAGCTTTCCTAGAGAAATAACTGATTTAGTAAATGAAAAGAGAAGGGCCGGACGTAGATGGCAACGTTCGCGTCACACTGATTATGAAACTGTTTTAAATAGACTTTGCCAGGTGCTTAGAAGAAAAATCCAAGAATTTAAATCGGCAACATACGAAAATTATATAAAAAACTTGTCAGCTACGAAGGAAACGAATTTTTCCTTATGGAAGGCGGTAAAGAGCAAAGGAGACCGATTAGGCACGCTCCGCCACTGATGAAAGCAAATGGCAGTTGTGGGAGGAACAATATAGAGAAAGCCGAATTGTTTGCTGATCACTTGGAAAGCATATTCACGCCAAACGGAATAACCTCAGATGTAAGTTTGGTAGAATCTATCGCAAATGAAGCAGACAGCATAGCTCCACTTACTCAATTAGAATCCCAAAATCATTTTTGTCTTAAGCATATATTTCGCAAGTTTCGGTGTTAATACTGACTAGAAAGGTTGCGGCTTTATCTTCTTTCCCCTTGAAATATTTTACTTCAAAATCGTACTCTCTTAACTTAATTTTCGCTTCTGGAATTTTGAATTGGGGTCCTTAAGCGAGCTAAGCCACACTAAGCGACGATGATCGATATGAGCGGTAAATTTCACTCCATACAAATGCGGTCTAAGATATTTGGTGGTCCAAATAATTGCAAGCAGTTTCTTTTCAATAGTAGAGTATTTGACTTCATGGCCATTCAACGTTCGGCTTGCGTATTGCAATTAGGATGTTCTTCCTGCAACAACACCGCTCCGGTTGCATAATTTGAACCAAAACAAAGGTCTTCTTAAAATGCGATAGCGCAAAACAAAATGATGAAAGAATTTTGTTATATTTTTTCAAATATTCTGTCATATGTTTTTGCAATTTTACCATAGTCCTTAGTAAATTTTCTATAATACGCTGTTACACCGAAAAAGTTCTTTATTTTGTTCCTGGTTTTAGCAAATTTTTGTGTTGTGATTCGCTTATCTTTTGCAAATTCAGCCAGGTAGCCTCAGGTGTCAGGACGTGACCATGATATTCTGCTTTTTTTTTACGAACAATCTGCTTTTTTCGTAAGTAAGATGTTTCGCTAATAGCTTCGACCTGTTTCTGAATAACTGAAGAAAACATTACGATATCTTACAGGGAGACAACACAAGTTTTATTGATATAATCTCTAAGACATGATTTATCATCTTCTGGGTATATCTTTTTCATAAACTAAAATAAGGCGTAAGCCTTTGGCCAGATTCAAGGTTGAAAAATATTGGAATCAGCCAAGTTTATCAAACAATGATTCGATGTTAGGAACAGGGAATTTGTCGTCCACTGTTTAACTTAAGGCTACTCGCCATCATAAATTTTTCATTACAATCCAAATAGGACTATTGAAAGGACTGTTGAAGGACTGGGTAATATTTTGGGCTAACATTTCTTTTATTTGTTTGTTCTTCCTCTGCTTACCTCTGCTTCGTAAGTTTTTGCATACATATAGATTTTGCTGTATATTGGTCGTGAATAGTTCGTTGTTTGATTTCATACTTTATAAAATAAATCCTGATTTTCGTATAAAATAATTTTAATCAAAATCTTATTTTCTTTTCGAATAGGTCGCAACTATTGATATCTACGGATTCTAGTTGGTAGGTCTCTGTGTAAGGACAAGAATAATTAAATTTAAAAATCCTATTATTAATCATTGACTGCAAGACGTTTAATCCAATTGATGCTCTAAAATTATTATTTGCGAGGTACTAGTTGTACAGTATTATCAACATCCATTAGTTGTATAATAGAGTTATAATAGAGGTATTGTTTATTATTAATCCTGGAATAAGTGGAAAAAGCGTTTTCTTTCTGGGGACTATTTTTATTAAAATTTGAGTAATTATTACTTGTATTTCTAAAATTTCCCGAGTTTCTATAAATATTGAAAGGTTTGTTAAAATTACTGCTGCAATTATTATTTTTAAAATTGCGATTATTATTATAATAACCTTTTTTATTATTATTTGTTCGGTTAAGATTATTATCCCGACTATAAAAATTATTATTTCTAACCTTATTTCTATTAAATTCATTTGAGTCATTGTTGCTCCTAACAGAAAAAGGACCAGCATTAATACCAGTCTCGACTATGGCCTAGTACGCTTCTTCGGGGGTTTGAATATTTCGTGATTTAATAAACTTAGCTTAACCCTGTCTATTTTGTGTACAAAATTTCCTAAAATAGATTTTTCATTGTTTACAGGATTAAATTCGCTTATTTGACCGAGATCGAGTGAAAATTTCAAATTTAATTTATCTAGGATGCTTCTTAAATAAGAATAAATTTGACTTATGATTTTATTATTTATTTGATCAGCTTGTTCCTTTAAATTTAAATACCTTTCCGTGACCACGTGCGAATTGATGAGTTACATTTTTACTTGGCTCCACGTTGGGTCTTGTAACTTTCGTATTGAAACAGCGGCGTCACCCTGAACCTTTACGTATAATATTCTGTTAACATAGACTTTTCCAGCGTATTCGGTCATCAAATTTAATAAAATTCCCACTTCGATTATGAACAATAATAAAGAATAGGTATCAGAACCATCAAACACGGGTACCGGTCTGGCTTCCCTAAGTATATCGCTTTGTACTACCAGAATTTCCTGAAATGCTCGCTAGTTAGTTTCGGTAACAACCAGAACTCAAATATCAAATTTCAAGAAATTCCATCAATTTGTTCTGTGGATATGATGAAAAATGTAAAATCGGCCCGCAAATCAGTTTTCGAGCCCTGATCTTTCCAAAAAATTTATATGTTCATTGCTTTAATATGAGGAATTCATATATTAAATTTCAATGAAATCGGTTGATTATTTCTCTTTATATACACAAAAATGTATATTTGGCCCGTAGTAAACGTCCAGTTGCTAATGCCTGATTTCTTCCAAAAGTTAGGAATTTTTGCGTATGATCGAGCAAAACTTATGTATGAAATTTTAAGTAAATCGGTTGAATACTTTCTTCAAAATGGTGAAAGATGTAAAATCGGCCCGCAAATCCGTTTTCGAGCCCTGATCTTTCCAAAAAATTTATATGTTCATTGTTTTAATACGAAGAGTTCATATATTAAATTTCAATGAAATCGGTTGATTATTTCTCTTTATATACACAAAAATGTATATTTGGCCCGTAATAAACGTCTAGTTGCCGATGCCTGATTTCTTCCAAAACATACGAATTTTTGCGGACGGTCGAGCTGAGCTTATATATAAAATTTCAAGTAAATCGGTTGAATATTTTCTTCAAAATGTTCAAAAATGTAAAACAGGCCCGCTAAAGAGTGCAGTTCCCGAGGCCTGATTTATACCAAAAGTTGATCAATCCGTGCCATGGTGGAAACAAACTTACATAAAAAATTTCATCAGAATCGATTCAGCCGAACTTGAGATACACGCGTGCACACACAGACCGAAAGACCGACAGACGGACAAACCGACAGACCGACAGACCGACAGACCGACAGGTTACTAAAAATAGTTTATTTACACTTCCCTACTATGGAGAAGTACGTTCCCACCGAAAACTCGATATGCAAAATTTGTTGCCATCACATAACCTACAATTATCATTGAAAACACTTTTTGGAAGTTTGCTATAAGTGCCCAGAGGTTGGAAGATTTATTTGATTTTGTTGGGGTATCAAACATTTAAAATAACATGTAAATGGAAACTTAAATTTATTAAATCATTTCCTAATAGAATTCAACAGGTTATAGACGCCAACGGGGCATACATTTTATTAGATTTTACAAATTCATAATTTAAAACTTGAATTTAATTAAAATATTGAATTTATTTTTCTTTCTTGCCTTATAATTATTTTTTTTTGTTAATGCACAAATTTTTGAGACCAAAGGGAACGCAGAAATGGTTTTGAGTTTTTGTTTTTGCTTGAATTTTAAATATTATAAATGAATTACTTTTGCCTAATTGTTATGTTTCTTGTTTTACTATTAATTTAATTTATTATTAAACTAATTTCCTATTAATTTTATTACACATTTATTAATGAATTGGGTTCGATTTTAAAATTTATTTTTTTTTCCAAATATTTAGTAAACCAACCACAATTAAATTTTTTTTTTATTTTTTTTTTTTTTACCGAGACGAAGGGTGAAAAACCTCGAAAGACACTACCAGACGAAAAGCAGTAGTGTGGAACTTTAATCCACTAAAAAACACCCTCATTATAAAACTAGTCGGAAACGACTAACAATTAATTTTGGTTAAACCTTTTTGATTATTTACAAGCTTTTGATCTAGTAGAATAGCGTACTAAGTACTCCCAACAAAGTTTTGATTATCAACCAATCGAGTCGCCTCGATGTTGACATGATTGGATAAACGCATTTTATGATTGGCTACTTGCTTTTTAATTTCGTCTGTGATGCTTACGATCGTGAGATCCCTGTGTATATCGACATTACGGACATACCAGGGAGCGTTTACAATGTAATACCCTATTTTGAAATCTTTGAATAGATTGAATAAAGGTCTACGCAGCACAGCCCCATAACTGAATACCCTAATAGTCAGGTAAGATTCTAGCAGGTTAACATACTGCCTTGGTAGTAATTGCCTAAGTTTTTTTATTAATCTACAATGCCAAACCTTATCGAAGGCCTGTGCTTCATCCAAATATATGATAGAACATATTAATGTCTCTTCCAACGAATTTTTTATTAGGTCAGTTATTCTATGAATCTGATCTATGGTTGAGTGGTTCCAGCGAAAACCAAATTGATGATTCGGGATTAACCTTTTACTTTCAATTATATGCTGAAATCTTCTAAATAAAAGTTTCTCTAGCAATTTTGAAATCATCGGCAACAATGAGATTGGTCTATAAGAAGGCGGGCTGTCTATAGGTTTCCCAGGTTTGTGCAGCATGATTATCTCTGCAACTTTCCAAATGTCAGCCACGTAATTAAACCTTATACACGCATTTATTAGGCGCGTAAGCATCGTTATACTCCTTTTGGGTAATATTTTTGAGAATATCGGCCGTTATTAGGACAAATCCCAAAGCCTTTTTAGGTTTAAGAGTCCTGATTTCTTCTATAACATCTCTTTCCTTGATAATTGGTTTTGTCAGTACAATCACGCGCTTGCTGCCACTTCTTTCTCGCCCACCTGCTTTGCCTAACTTTTGCTAGTATATATGGGGGATAGTTGATGCCACCCCTTACAATAGTGTTAATTTTCGAACTACTCCAAGCCGCATTTTGAAGAATTTTAGCAAAATTTTCGGCCTCCTCATCTATGTGCTGGGTCGTTCTTATTATTTTCCTTAGATCTATTCGTCGTTCATTCTCTAAACGAAATCTTGACCAATTCGTAGCACCATTTGTCAGCGCAGGTCTCGCTTTTTTCGTTTTAACATTTTCCTTAAGTTTAAAAATAACCACCTTAGCTACAAGGCATACCCTGTAGTTTGCTAGGTGAACCTCCAAACAATTGGAACACTTTGCTGCAGTACCCTTTGGCTTACTACAATTTGCGGTTAAGTGCCTGCCTAGTTTTTGTGTATGCCCATACCTTTGACACTTTTTACACTGCGTGATGGTTAGAGTGTAAGTCTTCTTTTATATCTTCCGGTTTACAGCAGGGGTGAAGATTTCTTACCATGACTTTTATTGGTCTGGCGTGCTTGTTTTCGTAGGTTTTCGATTCCTGTAATTCATTTCGAAATTTATATAGAGCTTAAATTGATTGTTATTCATCATTTTAACCTTATAATAGATTTCCTTGTTTTTTAATGTTGACTCTATTTGATTATAGTGAACAACATTACTTATGACTACTGGAGGCGGCCTAGAGTTTTTCATGACATCGCCTTGATTTTTTGAATCAAGAACATCCGCTTTCTCAGCGTTGATCGTCACCTGGACCACTTGGGGTGATGATTTCGGTTTTTTTTTTACTAGACCTCTTTCGTTTTAGGATCTAATCTGTTTTTCTCACGAGTTCTTCTTCATCTGTTGAGTAGACGTCTAAGATTGATCTCACCTGCTTTGGTTGTGGTGTTACGTCCTTTTTTTTTTGTGACTACTATCACTTACCTTCTCAGTCTCAATCCTCAGTTGAAGAACCCCGTTATTCCAAGCCACACAGAGCTGTTCTAGTTGGCTAATCCGCTTATGTATGTCATCATTCTGATCATCACCTTGTTTCGCTTGAGCTTTACTCATGTTGATATCCTTCTTGGTTTGTGGAGCTTGAGTGTTCGGTAGTTCACCAAACATAACTTTGTTGTTTTCCAAAATCCGTACATCAGATGTAGGTGGCGAACGCCAGGTTTTCGCGTTCCTCCTGAACCTATCAATCAATTACAATAAATGGCTCTCCTAAGAATTCGTAGAGCCGACCTCCGAAGAGGGTGCATTCTCCAACTTAATTAGACTACCACCCGAGGTACTAAATCCTTTTGCTTTCTCCATTGCACAAATGATTCATGTTTGCATTTTTAACCTCCTGCCAGGATTCAAAAACTGCCGTCCCTTAGGGATCAGGCGTAGAGCAGGGAGCCGTCTTTATTAGACGCTTTTATATCTATGTCAGACGCTTCTGAATTTACCGCCCGGCCGCTTCCTAACCAACGAAACGCGGCTTAAGCACCGAGTACTCGCTTTCACCCGCTCTCCTCAGCCTTACTAAATATGTGTATTCCTATGAGACACCCGGCAGATAACTATGTTACCTACCTTATGGAAGATGAGAGTCGGATTTGTTGGCACAGCTGATGTTTTCAGAGGGCTTTTCCCAACATTTAAAGCTTCACATGTTAGGAAAAAGTGAAACTATTTAGGACCCATGCCAATCCTTGTCACCCACGATTAAATTTAAATGGTAACCCAAAACACAAAGTATCAACCCAAAACACAACGAAATTCCTAGGTATGTCTTTGGATGTCATGCTCAGATGGAAAGGAAATGTGAAGAAAATCTTTGCCTTTCGATGACTTTTCAATGATTTTCAATGATCTGTATTCGAAAAAAATTGGTTTTTGAACAAATCATTTTCGAAAACATTTATGTACCTACTGCTGGTTAATCCGGTAAATTATATATGTAATTTATAAAATATTTAAATTGGGATTTAAAAATTTTAGACTTAAAATTTTCAAACGTATTACATTCTATCTATTAAATATTTAATATCTATTTTATATCCTTTCTAATATCTTCTTAGAAGAAAATATAACTGTATATCAAACGAAATAATTACACCTTTACGAAATTAAACTCCTCGTTCTCTTAGTTTCTTCTTAGTTCGAAGCAAATTTCATCATACTTGCTACGACTATTCAAATTTTATAACGATGTTAATTTTTAGACATTACCAAATCTCTACTCTTAAGACTTTTATAATTAAATAAATATAAATAAAGTTGCAGAAATTTCTTTGATATATTCATCTATCGTTCTTTGAAACATATATAAAAAGAACATTTTGTAATATTGTGAAGGCTCCCAAAGTTATACTTCTTATAATTCCAGCATTTGTGCTCAGCCAAATTTTTTTTTTCGCTACAATACACGCATAATTAAAATCTTAATAAATAATCTTTATTGATTTTCAATATAGACTTTTAAAAGACGTTGTAAAAATTACGTTGTACATACTATAATTAATTTGTTCAGTAATATTTTTTATTATTTTGTATGAATATAAAATAAAATCTCGTTAAAAAAAATATGAATTTAAAATATAATACACAATTTAGCCAAAATTTCTTCTTGTATGTAAAATAACTTATGCATTAAAATGATAATTTCTGAGGAAATGCTGATTTGGCATTCTAATTTAATATAATGTCAAAAAACAACTTTCATAAATGATATGCTCTAGTTATACTCTAATTGTGAAATTATTTCAA
>NW_026578061.1:15000-80132 GCF_029603195.1 Condylostylus longicornis | reverse complement strand
TAATCAAACTGGACATAAAGAGAGCGGCGAAATGTGAAAACTATTTTAAACCGTTAAGTGGACTACAAACTACAAGTACATATTTTTCAAGCCATTTTATTCATATAAGAAACAATCTATTTTATAAGAACGACATGATTTCGTTGAGTAATCTCCTTGCAACAACAACATTTGATAACCTTCAATATTCAATTTGATTCCTTGAAATAGAATTCAAGGAATGCATAAAAGTTAATGGTCTTGAAAAATGGCATTTCTCGTCTATCAAATTAAAAAGATCTGCATTCAATATTATTTATTATTTATTATTTATTATTAATTATTATTTATTATTTATTTATTATTTATCATTTATTATTATTATTTATTATTTATTATTTATTATTTATTATTATTATTATTTATTATTTATTATTTATTATTTATTATTTATTTATTTATTATTTATTATTATTTATTTATTATTTATTATTTATTATTTATTATTTATTATTTATCATTTAATTATTTATTATTATTTATTATTTATTATTTATTATTTATTATTTATTATTTATAATTATATATTATTATTATTTATTATTTATTATTTATTATTTATTATTTATTATTATTTATTTATTATTTATTATTTATTATTTATTATTTATTATTTATTATTTTATTATTTATTATTTATTATTATTTATTTATTATTTATTATTTATTATTTATTATTTATTATTTATCATTTATTATTATTTATTATTTATTATTTATTATTTATTATTTATTATTTATTATTTATTTATTATTTATTATTTATTATTTATTATTTATTATTATTATTTATTATTTATCATTTATAATTTATAATTTATTATTTATTATTTATTATTTATTATTTATTATTTATTATTTATTATTTATTATTTATTATTTATTATTTATTATTTATTATTTATTATTTATTATTTTATTTATTATTTATTATTTATTATTTATTATTTATTATTTATTATTTATTATTTATTATTTATTATTTATTATTTATTATTTATTATTTATTATTTATTATTTATTATTTATTATTTATTATTTATTATTTATTATTTATTATTTATTATTTATTATTTATTATTTATTATTTATTATTTATTATTATTATTTATTATTTATTATTTATTATTTATTATTATATATTATTTATTATTTATTATTTATTATTTATTATTTATTATTTATTATTTATTATTATTATTTATTATTTATTATTTATTATTTGTTATTTATTATTTATCATTTATTATTTATTATTTATTATTATTATTTATTATTTATTATTTATTATTTATTATTTATTATTTATTATTTATTATTTATTATTCATTATTATTTATTATTTATTTATTATTTATTATTTATTATTTATTATTTATTATTTATTATTTATTATTTATTATTTATTATTTATTATTTATTATTTATTATTTATTATTTATTATTTATTATTTATTATTTATTATTTATTATTTTATTATTTATTATTTATTATTTATTATTTATTATTTATTATTTATTATTTATTATTTATTATTTATTATTTATTATTTATTATTTATTATTTATTATTTATTATTTATTATTTATTATTTATTATTTATTATTTATTATTTATTATTTATTATTATTTATTTATTATTTATTATTTATTATTTATTATTTATTATTTATTATTTATTATTTATTATTATTTATTTATTATTTATTATTTATTATTTATTATTTATTATTTATTATTTATTATTTATTATTTATTATTTATCATTTATTATTTATTTATTATTTATTATTTATTATTTATTATTTATTATTTATTATTTATTATTTATTATTTATTTATTATTTATTATTTATTATTTATTATTTATTATTTATTATTTATTATTTATTATTTATTATTTATCATTTATAATTTATTATTTATTATTTATTATTTATTATTTATTATTTATTAATTTATTATTTATTATTTATTATTTATTATTTATTATTTATTATTTATTATTTATTATTTATTATTTATTATTTATTATTTATTATTTATTATTATATATTATTTATTATTTATTATTTATTATTTATTATTTATTATTTATTATTATTTATTTATTATTTATTATTTATTATTTATTATTTATATTATTATTTATATTTATTATTTATTATTTATTATTTATCATTTATTATTTATTTATTATTTATTATTTATTATTTATTATTTATTTTATTATTTATTATTTATTATTTATTATTTATTATTTATTATTTATTATTTATTATTTATTATTTATTATTTATTATTTATTATTTATTATTTATTATTTATTATTTATTATTTATTATTTATTATTTATTATTTATTATTTATTATTTATTATTTATTATTTATTTATTATTATTATTTATTATTTATTATTTATTATTTATTATTTATTATTTATTATTTATTATTTATTATTTATTTATTATTTATTATTTATTATTCATTATTCATTATTTATTATTTATTATTTATTATTTATTATTTATTATTTATTATTTATTATTTATTATTTATTATTTATTATTTATTATATATTATATATTATTTATTATTTATTATTTATTATTTATTATTTATTATTTATTATTTATTATTTATTATTTATTATTTATTATTTATTATTTATTATTTATTATTTATTATTTATTATTTATTATTTATTATTTATTATTTATTATTTATTATTTATTATTTATTATTTATTATTTATTATTTATTATTTATTATTTATTATTTATTATTTATTATTTATTATTTATTATTTATTATTTATTATTTATTATTTATTATTTATTATTTATTATTTATTATTTATTATTTATTATTTATTATTTATTATTTGTTATTTATTATTTATTATTTATTATTTATTATTTATTATTTATTATTTATTATTTATTATTTATTATTTATTATTTATTATTTATTATTTATTATTTATTATTTATTATTTATTATTTATTATTTATTATTTATTATTTATTATTTATTATTTATTATTTATTATTTATTATTTATTATTTATTATTTATTATTTATTATTTATTATTTATTATTTATTATTTATTATTTATTATTTATTATTTATTATTTATTATTTATTATTTATTATTTATTATTTATTATTTATTATTTATTATTTATTATTTATTATTTATTATTTATTATTTATTATTTATTATTTATTATTTATTATTTATTATTTATTATTTATTATTTATTATTTATTATTTATTATTTATTATTTATTATTTATTATTTATTATTTATTATTTATTATTTATTATTTATTATTTATTATTTATTATTTATTATTTATTATTTATTATTTATTATTTATTATTTATTATTTATTATTTATTATTTATTATTTATTATTTATTATTTATTATTTATTATTTATTATTTATTATTTATTATTTATTATTTATTATTTATTATTTATTATTTATTATTTATTATTTATTATTTATTATTTATTATTTATTATTTATTATTTATTATTTATTATTTATTATTTATTATTTATTATTTATTATTTATTATTTATTATTTATTATTTATTATTTATTATTTATTATTTATTATTTATTATTTATTATTTATTATTTATTATTTGTTATTTATTATTTATTATTTATTATTTATTATTTATTATTTATTATTTATTATTTTATTATTTATTATTTATTATTTATTATTTTTATTTATTATTTATTATTTATTATTCATTATTCATTATTTATTATTTATTATTTATTATTTATTATTTATTATTTATTATTTATTATTTATTATTTATTATTTATTATTTATTATTTATTATTTATTATTTATTATTTATTATTTATTATTTATTATTTATTATTTATTATTTATTATTTATTATTTATTATTTATTATTTATTATTTATTATTTATTATTTATTATTTATTATTTATTATTTATTATTTATTATTTATTAATTTATTATTTATTATTTATTATTTATTATTTATTATTTATTATTTATTATTTATTATTTATTATTTATTATTTATTATTTATTATTTATTATTTTTATTATTTATTATTTATTATTTATTATTTATTATTTATTATTTTATTATTTATTATTTATTATTTATTATTTATTATTTATTATTTATTATTTATTACTTATTATTATTTATTATATATTATTTATTATTTATTATTTATTATTTATTATTTATTATTATTTATTATTTATTATTTATTATTTATTATTTATTATTATTATTTATTATTTATTATTTACTATTTATTATTTATTATTTATTATTTATTATATATTATTTATTATTTATTATTTATTATTTATTATTTATTAGTTATTATTTATTATTTATTATTCATTATTTATTAGTTATTATTTATTATTTATTTATTATTTATTATTTATTATTTATTATTCATTATTTATTAGTTATTATTTATTATTTATTATTTATTATTTATTATTTATTATTTATTATTCATTATTAATTATTTATTATTTAATATTTATTATTTATTATTTATTATTTATTATTATTATTTTTATTATTTATTTATTATTTATTATTTATTATTTATTATTTATTATTTATTATTTATTATTTATTATTATTATTTATTATTTATTATTTATTATTTATTATTTATTATTTATTATTTATTATTTATTATTTATTATTTATTATTTATTATTTATTATTTATTATTTATTATTTATTATTTATTATTTATTATTTATTATTTATTATTTATTATTTATTATTTATTATTTATTATTTATTATTTATTATTTATATTATTTATTATTATTATTTATTATTTATTATTTATTATTTATTATTTATTATTTATTATTTATTATTTATTATTTATTATTTATTATTTATTATTATTATTTATTATTTATTATTTATTATTTATTATTTATTATTTATTATTTATTATTTATTATTTGTTTATTTATTATTTATTATTTATTATTTATTATTTATTATTTATTATTTATTATTTATTATTTATTATTTATTATTTATTATTTATTATTTATATTTATTATTTATTATTTATTATTTATTATTTATTATTATTATTTATTATTTATTATTTATTATTTATTATTTTTATTTATTATTTATTATTTATTATTTATTATTTATTATTTATTATTTATTATTTATTATTTATTATTTATTATTATTATTTATTATTTATTATTATTATTTATTATTTATTATTTATTATTTATTATTTATTATTTATTATTTATTATTTATTATTTATTATTTATTATTTATTATTTATTATTTATTATTTATTATTTATTTATTATTTATTATTTATTATTTATTATTTATTATTTATTATTTATTATTTATTATTTATTATTTATTATTTATTATTTATTATTTATTATTTATTATTTATTATTTATTATTTTTTATTTTATTATTTATTATTTATTATTTATTATTTATTATTTATTATTTATTATTTATTATTTATTATTTATTATTTATTATTTATTATTTATTATTTATTATTTATTATTATTATTTATTATTTATTATTTATTATTTATTATTTATTATTTATTATTTATTATTTATTATTTATTATTTATTATTTATTATTTATTATTTATTATTTATTATTTATTATTTATTATTTATTATTTATTATTTATTATTTATTATTTATTATTTATTATTTATTATTTATTATTTATTATTTATTATTTATTATTTATTATTTATTATTTATTATTTATTATTATATATTATTTATTATTTATTATTTATTATTTATTATTTATTATTTTATTATTATTTATTTATTATTTATTATTTATTATTTATTATTTATTATTTATTATTTATTATTATTTATTTATTATTTATTATTTATTATTTATTATTTATTATTTATCATTTATTTATTATTTATTATTTATTATTTATTATTTATTTTTATTTATTATTTATTATTTATTATTTATTATTTATTATTTATTATTTATTATTTATTATTTATTATTTATTATTTATTATTTATTATTTATTATTTATTATTTATTATTTATTATTTATTATTTATTATTTATTATTTATTATTTATTATTTATTATTTATTATTTATTATTTATTATTTATTATTTATTATTTATTATTTATTATTTATTATTTATTATTTATTATTTATTATTTATTATTTATTATTTATTATTTATTATTTATTATTTATTATTTATTATTTATTATTTATTATTTATTATTTATTATTTATTATTTATTATTTATTATTTATTATTTATTATTTATTATTTATTATTTATTATTTATTATTTATTATTTATTATTTATTATTTATTATTTATTATTTATTATTTATTATTTTTATTATTTATTTATTATTTATTATTTATTATTCATTATTCATTACTTATTATTTATTATTTATATTTATTATTTATTATTTATTATTTATTATTTATTATTTATTATATATTATTTATTATTTATTATTTATTATTTATTATTTATTATTTATTATTTATTATTTTATTATTTATTATTTATTATTTATTATTTATTATTTATTATTTATTATTTATTATTTATTATTTATTATTTATTATTTATTATTTATTATTTATTATTTATTATTTATTATTTATTATTTATTATTTATTATTTATTATTTATTATTTATTATTTATTATTTATTATTTATTATTTATTATTTATTATTTATTATTTATTATTTGTTATTATATTATTTATTATTTATTATTTATTATTTTATTATTTATTATTTTATTATTTATTATTTATTATTTATTATTTATTATTTATTATTTATTATTTATTATTTATTATTTATTATTTATTATTTATTATTTATTATTTATTATTTATTATTTATTATTTATTATTTATTATTTATTATTTATTATTTATTATTTATTATTTATTATTTATTATTTATTATTTATTATTTATTATTTATTATTTATTATTTATATTTATTATTTATTATTTATTATTTATTATTTATTATTTATTATTTATTATTTATTATTTATTATTTATTATTTATTATTTATTATTTATTATTTATTATTTATTATTTATTATTTATTATTTATTATTTATTATTTATTATTTATTATTTATTATTTATTATTTATTATTGTTATTTATTATTTATTATTTATTATTTATTATTTATTATTTATTATTTATTATTTATTATTTATTATTTATTATTTATTATTTATTATTTATTATTTATTATTTATTTATTATTTATTATTTATTATTCATTATTCATTATTTATTATTTATTATTTATTATTTATTATTATTATTTATTATTTATTATTTATTATTTATTATTTATTATTTGTTATTTATTATTTATTTATTTATTATTTATTATTTATTATTTATTATTTATTATTTATTATTTATTATTTATTATTTATTATTTATTATTTATTATTTATTATTTATTATTTATTATTTATTATTTATTATTTGTTATTTATTATTTATTATTTATTATTTATTATTTATTATTTATTATTTATTATTTATTATTTATTATTTATTATTTATTATTTATTATTTATTATTATTATTTATTATTTATTATTTATTATTTATTATTTATTATTTATTATTTATTATTTATTATTTATTATTTATTATTTATTATTTATTATTTATTATTTATTATTTATTATTTATTATTTATTATTTATTATTTATTATTTATTATTTATTATTTATTATTTATTATTATTTATTATATATTATTTATTATTTATTATTTATTATTTATTATTTATTATTTATTATTATTTATTATTATTATTTATTATTTATTATTTATTATTTATTATTTATTATTATTATTTATTATTTATTATTTATTATTTACTATTTATTATTTATTATTTATTATTTATTATATATTATTTATTATTTATTATTTATTATTTATTATTTATTAGTTATTATTTATTATTTATTATTTATTATTCATTATTTATTAGTTATTATTTATTATTTATTTATTATTTATTATTTATTATTTATTATTTATTATTCATTATTTATTAGTTATTATTTATTATTTATTATTTATTATTTATTATTTATTATTTATTTATTATTATTTTTTTATTATTTATTATTTATTATTCATTATTCATTATTAATTATTTATTATTTTATTATTTATTATTTATTATTTATTATTTATTATTTATTATTTATTATTTATTATTTATTATTTATTATTTATTTATTATTTATTATTTATTATTTATTATTTATTATTTATTATTTATTATTTATTATTTATTATTTATTATTTATTATTTATTATTTATTATTTATTATTTATTATTTATTATTTATTATTATTATTTTATTATTTATTATTTATTATTTATTATTTATTATTTATTATTTATTATTTATTATTTATTATTTATTATTTATTATTTATTATTTATTATTTATTATTTATTATTTATTATTTATTATTTATTATTTATTATTTATTATTTATTATTTATTATTTATTATTTATTATTTATTATTTATTATTTATTATTTATTATTTATTATTTATTATTTATTATTTATTATTTATTATTTATTATTTATTATTATTATTTATTATTTATTATTTATTATTTATTATTTATTATTTATTATTTATTATTTATTATTTATTATTTATTATTTATTATTTATTATTTATTATTTATTATTTATTATTTATTATTTATTATTTATTATTTATTATTTATTATTTATTATTTATTTATTTATTATTTATTATTTATTATTTATTATTTATTATTTATTATTTATTATTTATTATTTATTATTTATTATTTATTATTTATTATTTATTATTTATTTATTTTATTATTTATTATTTATTATTTATTATTTATTATTTATTATTTATTATTTATTATTTATTATTTATTATTTATTATTTATTATTTATTATTTATTATTTATTATTTATTATTTATTATTTATTATTTATTATTTATTATTTATTATTTATTATTTATTATTTATTATTTATTATTTATTATTATTATTTATTATTTATTATTTATTATTTATTATTTATTATTTATTATTTATTATTTATTATTTATTATTTATTATTTATTATTTATTATTTATTATTTATTATTTATTATTTATTATTTATTATTTATTATTTATTATTTATTATTTTATTATTTATTATTTATTATTTATTATTTATTATTTATTATTTATTATTTATTATTTATTATTTATTATTTATTATTTATTATTTATTATTTATTTATTTATTATTTATTATTTTATTATTTATTATTTATTATTTATTATTTATTATTTATTATTTATTATTTATTATTTATTATTTATTATTTATTATTTATTATTTATTATTTATTATTTATTATTTTATTATTTATTATTTATTATTTATTATTTATTATTTATTATTTATTATTTATTATTTATTATTTATTATTTATTATTTATTATTTATTATTTATTATTTATTATTTATTATTTATTATTTATTATTTATTATTTATTATTTATTATTTATTATTTATTATTTATTATTTATTATTTATTATTTATTATTTATTATTATTTATTATTTATTATTTATTATATATTATATATTATTTATTATTTATTATTTATTATTTATTTTTTATTATTTATTATTTATTATTTATTATTTATTATTTATTATTTATTATTTATTATTTATTATTTGTTATTTATTATTTATTATTTATTATTTATTATTTATTATTTATTATTTATTATTTATTATTTATTATTTATTATTTATTATTTATTATTTATTATTTATTATTTATTATTTATTATTTATTATTTATTATTTATTATTTATTATTTATTTATTATTTATTATTTATTATTTATTATTTATTATTTATTATTTATTATTTATTATTTATTATTTATTAATTTATTATTTATTATTTATTATTTATTATTTATTATTTATTATTTATTATTTATTATTTATTATTTATTATTTATTATTTATTATTTATTATTTATTATTTATTATTTATTATTTATTATTTATTATTTATTATTTATTATTTATTATTATTATTATTATTATTATTATTTATTATTATTATTTTTTTATTATTATTATTATTATTTATTATTAATTATTTTTATTATTATTTTTTATTATTATTATTATTGTTATTATTATTTATTACATTACACTACCGGAGGGGCAGGTCCATCGACATTACCTTACATGAGGACGTTCGGACGGAGGGACATTTCATTCAATACAAAGTTCCTAGTTGAGGAGGAAGCCTTTAGTAACGTTGGTTGGCGCTCCATTCAGGGATCTCTAGTCAATTTAAGTGTGGAAATGCCGGGTTCGCTAGATAAAATGGATGCTACAGCTTAGTATCCTTTTTCGGAACTGGCTGGCAACTGAGTGACCACTGGCCACGCTCACCAGTAGAGGGACGGTTGCGTGCGTAGACAACCTTGCCTCATAGCTTCGGGTTATTGGACAATTGTATCCCAAGATTCAGCTTTGACAAGAACTCTGGCTCGTTGAAAGTGGAGGTGGCTGTCTCCTTTGAGAGATGTTGAGAAAGCTTTATTCACCAACAGCACCAAGGATGGAATGTGGTGGGTGTTGTTTTTCTGCGGAGTGGAGAATGTATCATTGTTTGAATCGTATCGGCTTCTTAGCGTGTCGAATATCTTTCAGGCGAAAATTTTCGACATGTTGAAAGCATGCGAGACCTTGGGGGTCCGCTGTTGGGGCTAGTAATGTCACAATAGTGACTGATAGGCCTTCTGTAGTTTTACTCTCAAAGGCGACCGGGTGATCACGGGTTAGTTATAACAAAACGGCACATCTGTGCTAATTAAGATGCGATGGATCTTGTGCATCGACCACATCAATCAACCAACCAACAATGTAATTCTGATTGAGTCGTACCATATAAAAATGTGTATGAAAATTTTATTTTTATAAAAGTCTTCCCTTATTTTATACGAAATTACTATAGTTTTCATGAAACTGATTTATTACAAATTTTTATAATGTAAAAAGGAAAATGTAAGGTTTGTTTCCAAGTACATGTTTCGAAGATAAATTTGCTGCAAACTGAAGAATAAAAATTTTTAAGAAAACATTGGAAAAACAATTTTTTTTAAACTTTTTGCAAAATTAAATTGGCAATGCATACGAACTTACATAATATTGCAAATTTGAAAAATTTGTTTTATTATGGTAATATGCTTATAATATGCTCTGGTAATATACTTCGCATTCAGTAGCTTCTATTCGGGTAGAAGTTACTGAATTCAAAATATATTACCTTTAAAATTGTCTTCTACTTTTATTAAACTGTTCACAGCTTACTAAAAATTCAAATTCTAATGGTCAACGAATAGATGGAAAATAGGGCGTTTTGCAAAGATTTGATTATTATGTTAATCAAAGTTGTCAAGTTCAAAATCACTTATAAAATAAATCATTGAAATCATTGTCAAGTTCAAAATCACTTATATAATATATGTATAGGTATAGTAATTATTTGGTATATTGGAATTTGTCGCATTAAATTTCATTACTATCAGTTGCATGCATTCGAAATATATACTTGGAAACTGCCGTAATCATGTTTGTTTATTATTTAAATATTCTACTTTTCCTTTAGAATATTTTCTATTTCTTAACTTTTTTTTGCATAATTTTTCTGTTTTTTTCACTAATGATGAAAAAAGTGTTAAAAATGCAGATAAAATTAAGTTAATTACAAGTAAAATTAAGAAACTGTAAAGCTTTTTCGGATATTTAATTTTATATCAATCGTTTGTGCATCATAATATACGCAACACTTAATATGAATATTAAAAAAACTTTCTATGTGTAATATGTACATAAATGTGATAAATAATAACTAACATATCAAACAGAACAATACGAACACTGACATCGGAAATGTATTCACAAAATCGTAATCATAATTCAACATAACCAGAAATGTGAGAAAAAATTTTACATAAAATTAATAAAAATATTTCGAGACATTTTCAATAAAACCGAAACTTATTACCGAAACGAAAATTACAAAAAAATACTATATTTTCTTTTATAGTTATTTATGCATTTCTATAGAAATCGACATGGTTTGGGCGTAATTTCTTTTTTATTTTTAATTTTCACCACTTTGAATTTTTACCAATTTTTTATTAAAAAACTTGACTGAAATCAAATGATTTTGATATAACAAAAAAAGTTTAAAATATTATTAACAAACAAATGAGTCACCAGTGGCCGACCAGTCTCTTTACCTGGAATTGCAGTCTGGGCTATCATTTGCATAAATGCGAATTAATTACAGATTATTTTTAAAGTTTTTAAATTGATACAGATAAATTGCTGAGTATATTTTCCGATTTTGCGGAATACTAGGCAGCGGCGACCGAATCCTCGAGGGAATGCTAAAAAATTCGGACTTATGAGAAGGGTGGGATGTCATAGTAAGTTTCTTTCATAAGAACAATAACAAAAACAATAAGAATAATAAAAAAAATTAATGAAAAATTTCTTATTTACATTAAAAGATAATTTTTAAAACTTACTTTGCGAAACCGATGAAGTCTTCATGATTTGTATTCATGTACGCTAATTCCATATCAATAAGCAAAAGAAGTTGTTCTTTACAATACTGCTCCCGTTGCCTTATATGAGTTGTAATAATACGCTCAGTTTCCTCTCGCAAACGTGGATATCGCGACATCTTATACAAAAAATAAAACAAGAGTAAATTATTTAAAGAATGACTAATAAGCTTTAAGTACATATTATATTTTAGTAAAATTGTATTTCTTTAGCTCTTATTTTTTCCCTGAAAATAATTTTATAGCATAAATTAATGATACCAAAATAAGTTTTTCTAAAAAAAACATTAAGCGAAGAATTCGTACAAATACCAGATTTTGCTTTGATTTTTTAATTTATATCTTTAAGTACCTGAAAAAGTTATTTTAAAAGTAAATTAGTGATGAAGGTAAATGCATACGGTTATCAAAAAAAAAAAATATAATTCCATATTCTTATGAGTAAGAAAAGCAGAAATTTTATATTTTATAACTAATAAAGTTGAATCAAACCAATGGTTTGTAACGTAGCACTTTTCCCTTCAACAAATGAAAATACTGCTTTTTAAAACAATTTGGCTATGTACCATATTATTAAAATTACTTTCCTTCATATACGAATATATTTCCAAAATTGCATACATTTTGCGATGAGCAATGTAAGCAATCGACCGCAATGTGTATTGTCTAGTTAAGTGAAAATGTTACAGAGTATTATAAAAACGTCTGTAAAATACTTCTTTCCAATTTTTAGGACATTAGTAAGTTTAGTTAACATACCTAAAACAGGCCCGCTAAAAAGTGCAGTTCCCGAGACCTGATATATCCCTATAGTTGATCAATCCGTGCCATGGTGGAAATAAAGTTACATATAAAATTTTATCAAAATCGGTTCAGCAGAACTTGAGATACACGCATGCACACACAGACCGACAGACCGACGGACCGACAGGTTGCTAAAAATAGTTTATTTACACTTCCCTACTATGGAGAAGTGCATTTCCACCAAAAACTCGATATGCAAAATTTGTTGCTATCACATAACCTACCTATTGTATACACAATACGGTCGGTAATGAAAAAGTGTTAATATAATACTCGAATTTAAGGGTTAATTACCTGATTTAAGAATAGTAATTATATTTTTTGATGACATGGCATTTATCATAAGCTTTCTGCATTTATAGAAATTTGCAGTTTCAAAAATATAAGATGCCGAAAATTCAAATTTTCCAAATTTAAAGAGGCGATAACTTGACAAAGATTGGAGGTGCAAAAGAATTTTGATCTTATGAAATACACTATTTTCCAGTATCTAATATTCTTAATTTTACACTCCTAAAACGTGCCGTTTGGAAGAAAAATACCAATAATTGGAAAAAACGGGCTTAAGATAACGTACACTACTTTCTGCGTTGACAGAATTTGAAAAATGTTTATAATTTCCTTAAAATTAGTAGTTAAAAAATGGCATTATTCTTGGACAAGCAGAAATTCCGAAAAAATTTAAAGTCTCTGTATTTCGGAAACCGTTAAAATTTGATACATTGTTCCAAACAAAGTTTACTCATTCTTGACGCCCTAAAAACGATGATACGAAGATAGTGGAGATAAGCCCCATATATTTGCAGATTGATTAGTTTGAGTAAAATAGAAAAACACTTTGAGTAATTCACCATTCATATTTCAAATCATATTATTTATACTCGTAAAAAATTATCTTAGGTCTTTTTGTAAAGAAATATTTAATATGGACAAGAAATTTTGAATAAGAATGTGGGGTTTTGTTGCAATTATATGCAAAAAATGGCAACTAAAGTTGCAAGTAATGATTTTTGATGCTATGGTTTTGATCAGACATGTCCTTCACCTCAATTTTATTTAGCTTGAATCAAATTGAGGTGAATTTATTTATTGTATATAATACATGTATTATATAAAAGAAAAACTAGTACTATATAAAAGAATGTAAAAAATTGTAACTTCTGCTTAAGAATAAAGAATGTTGAAATCCTTTTCTTTTATTGGTATGAAAAGAAAACTTCCTTTTATTCGGAATAAAATACTTTTTTTATTTTTTGCTAATATATTTCGTGCGCTACATACGCACTTTATCAAAGCTGATTTTCTTCTACAATAAAAAAAAATTATATTTCGGAAAAATTATCAACCATTGAAAAATTTTTTGAATGTTGAAATCTTTTATTTAAGTTAAGTACAAGTAAACTATTTGAAATGTCGATATAAGTTTATTTGGTTAAATGTAGTTGTTTTATAAATAAGTAAGTTTCTGTTGTAAACTAGTTTAACTTACATAATTTACAAATTTCTAAAATACTACGTTACGTGAAAAATATTATAATTTTGTTAGTTTTGTTAGGTCTAACGTGTTGCTTACGGCGTCATTCAGTAATGAATACTTTACAGAATTGCTGATAAAAGTTTCAAGCAAAATGTTTAATAAAAGGTTTCAAACTAAAATTTGAAGATAAAATACTTTATTTCGCATTTTATGTACTTTTATGTAAATTATTGGTGTTTCGTAAACAACTAAAAATTCCTCGAAAACCGAACAAGAAGCCGATTTTACATTTCTTATCGCAACTAACTATACAATTAGTTTCTTATCAAGGATACGAAACTAATTGAACGTAAATAGAACGTATATAGAACAAAATTGATTTTGACAATAATTGAAGAAGAAATTCAAAAATATTAAACGCGCTTTCTTATACCAATCGCGCTTTTTGCTTTGTTCTAAACTTATAAGACTTCAATAACTTTAAGATTCTAAACTTATTGAAACGTTACAATAAAGAAAATTCATTTGCAAATTCATTGCTAAAGCAGCGTTATTTAAACTGCTGGATAAAATTCCAATTGTTTTTTCGTGAGTTAATCTGAGCTTTCTTTTTTTATTCAAAAAATTAAACATTAATTTACGATTTATTCGGTTTTCAATTTCATAAAAAATTTTGAGTTTATTTTAATTGTTGCACAATTCGTTCAATTATTTCCAGTCATTTTTCTGTAAACATAAAATCATACTTTCATTTTAACTGCTTATTAATTAATTATTTTAACTGCTTTAAAACTAGAAATAGCATAAAAGTTTGAAATTTATTCACAAGTCATTTAACTGATTTGCGATTAATTACATACTCTCAAAAGCATTACCAATATATCAAATCGGTCAAATAATACTACGTTTCACGAAAAAATATGTTATGTCCAACTTTAAATCTCCAAATAATCTATTTTGAACATGGCTGACAGAAATACAGGTCTGGAACCTAAGAGAGAGTGACAGTTTACAGCTGACGAATTTACATGTATTCTTATGGAGTCTATAGAAGGCCTTTTTTAACATCATAAATCTTTCACAAGATCAATTTCTTTTGAATTTTTAATTAGAAAAAGTTAAAATTCAATCTTTTTCTACTTTTCTAGTGTTATATTCTTGAAGTTCTGGGTTATTTAAACTTTAAAAAATTCATTTAAAAAAACCTGTCATGTTCTGTTCGTTTTTTTAAGATTGCAATAAATACTACACTGCAAGAAAACAAACTAGTACATTTTTTTTCGAAAAATTAAGTTGTTTTTTGTGCATTTTACAAACTTGAGAAAATTTGCATTTGATATTAATAAGTTTGCCAATTTCTTATGAAGTCTCTCCCACAATGCATACTTCTTGTATAATCACATATCTATATATTTTTCACGTGTATACTACATTAATTAATGTTTCATAATTCATAAAACTTATTGCGTATGTGTATTCTTTTTATATTAAAAAGTACATATGTATAATTCTTTTTAGTTATGTTTTTTAGTTATCTAATTCACTGATTTACCTAAACTACGTATCAGGAACTTTAAAACTTATACACGTTTCTTCATAATATTTTTATTGTTTGTTTTATACGGGGGACAACTTGAAACGACGCAGTTTTTATAATGATTTTAAAATTTCAAAAGCATTTAAAAGATAAAACTTAAAATCACATAATTACAAACTTAAATTCTAAATTAAAATCTAATGAAATTTTTAATTACTTTATTTTAAGACGTACCGCAAATTCTTTAACGTCAAAATTTTGATTTTAGTCTGCAAACTGTCTGAAACTAAAACTTTTACGGACAGAAATCTAGTAAACTTTTTACCCGTAATTGACTTTGAATTTTGATCATCCGTAAACGTCAAAACAAAAAAAAATTTTTTTTTAGATTTAAAATAAATTTATACTTACATATTAAAAATTAACAATAAAAATATTTTTTATATTATTTTTAACGTAATGATAGTCACTCAACACATCAAATTTATTTACTGAATTACTACGTCAGACTGTCTGCATGTAAAAAAAAAAAATCTACAATTTTGACGATTAATTGACTTTTTTTAAACGTTTAAGAATTTAAACTTTGACTGAGAGTAAAAACGTAGTAGAGTATCCGTAAACTCAGACAACTCAGATTTTGTAAAATTTGACGTTTAAGAATTTACCAGTATTCTAGGCTAAAATATATAACATAATTTTTTTTTTATCAGTATATTATCATTTTTTAATCTCATTCTCTCAGTTATGTTGCCCGATATGGCGGTACAAAAATTAATATATTTAATCAAAATTATTGTTAAAATTTTGAGTTAAAATTTGATTTTTTGATAAGTTATTCAAACAATTCGACATTTCATAATTTTTCCAAAAAATCAACAAAAACAATTATTCTTCACAAATGTCATTTCGCCAAAAATACATTATGCAAGTTTAACCAATCCATTCAAAAAAAAAGCATGGTCCAAGTCCAGGTCCAGGCCTTGATTTTTTGTAATGTCAAGGTGTAAACGAATATTTAGTTTTTTTAGCACAAACGAAACATGATTGAACTGTATACCTATGTACATATGTATATTGCTTTTAACAAAAATAAATTCAGCGTATGTAGATTATTTTCACACCTAACATAGCATTGTTCGGAATGGAGAATTCCGCATAACAAACAGGCAAAAAAAATAATTTTTAATTTAAAACATTCAAGTTTTGAAAACGGCACACTCCTAATAAAAAAAGGTTAAGTTAAGAGACACATACAACACATAGAACATTGGTTTAGTTAAAAAATGCAATAGAAAATTTTACATGTACACCTAAATCTTACCTTATCTGTACAAAGACGAACAACGTGTGATAATTCAACCACGACTAGATCAACACATTTTAATACTGGTTCTTTGAGCATGGATATTTGCTTCTTAACTATGGCCTCGAAAGCCATATCAGGAGTAAACAAACCAACACGAATTCCATGTATGTTACGAATAGCAAATGAAATTTCTCGACGAAGTTCTTTTTCATCGCACGACATTTTTACTATTTCAAAACGTAATCTGAAATCCGATGATGTAATTTGAAATCGAAAAGGCAACAACTAAAGAAAATACCTTTCGTGGAAAATGCGGTTTATTTTGGCGCCTCCTGATAGTTCATTTGTATTTACAAGAGCAGATCCGGAACCCTCAATGGTACGCTCAAAATCGGATTGCAATTGTTGTATCATTCTTAAAATAAAAAAGAAATAATGATTTTCCAGTATGTTTTAAAACTATTTACTGTAGCATTGCTTTTGTCTTTATGCTGGGATCATCGGGCCTGAAGTGTTTGAATTGTTGAACATCTTTTTCTAATGCCAAGAGTTGTTTTTGTAACTTATCCCGCAAAGCTGGCAATGTATCTCGTATATGATTCGTCAGCTGTTGATTTAAAACTCTTTGTAAATATGGGGTACCCAATCTGTCAGCAATATGTCTGTATGAAGGATGACTTAAAAAAAATTTGCGTTCTGCGGCCAATGCTGCGTGAATATCTTTTCTTCCTTCAATGTCTTTTTGGGAACGATTAACTACACCTATATAACCTCTTCTTAAGGGTAACAACTTATTTTCTAATATATCTCTTGCATCAGTTCCTTCATCCATAAGGTCTAGTTTAGTAATAACACCAATCGTACGCACACCCTGAGGATCAACTTCTTTAGCCAATTTAAGTGCATCGGAATTAGCCAAGTCCGTATTTGCTGGTGTCACGGCCAAAATAAGACAAGTTTCCTTACGAATAAATTGAAATATCATGGCTTTGATCTGTTGCTCAATATCAGGCGGTTGATCTCCTATTGGAACCTTCGTTAGTCCAGGTAAATCAATCAAAGTCAAATTTAAAACATTTGGTGAATATACTCTTAGATTAATCGGTATATTAGAAATTCCTTTATTACTCCCAGTTATACGGTCCGTCTCATCTTCTATTTCTTTTCGAATTTCATCAAAATTTACAAATTTTTTGCCTTTGCAATGGAGAAATTCTCCGTATTCTAATAAATGAGAACTATATAAACATCTAAAAACAAAACATTGATAGAAAGTTATTTACCTGTTGTTCCGTTAATTAGTTGCAATATCAAGGGTCTGCGTGTTACAATGCCGGAACCTCTCGGCAAAAAATCCCTAAATAAAAATGTTTAAGTGAGCAAAGAGCTGAAATTAATTTTCTTTTTAAAACATTAAAAATTTTGTACACATACATACGTATGTACATTTTTTGATTTGATATGTCATATTTATACATATGTATATGATTAATACATTTTCTTTTAAGCGTTTAAATTTTTTAGGTTGAATGTGGTAAAGAAAGATTTAAGTTGAGAACTGTAAACTGCTTATAAGTTTATGGCCAAGTAATATATTATGGGTAGAACATAATGTGTGACAAAATAAGTTTTCTTGTAGTGACATAATTTTATTTGTTTTCAAAATTAAATTGCAGCTTTTGTGTATGGCATTTTTGTTTCAAAATCTTCAGAATTTTAATTGTTAAAATTGTTCTACTTGCTTTTTTTTCGAATTTGACCTTTAAGATGTGTATACTTTTACATACGAGCACAAACACTGTTACAAGTAATTTGAAGTTTTGTAATGTAAATTGAACATGCTATTCATTGATTTTTCCTAATAGGTGGTGTCTGTACATATCCATACATACGTAAATTTTCTTTTAAATTTTCACAATTGTTTAATTTTTTTTAATATATAAAGGAAAAAAAACACTTACTTCCCAACAAAATTTTCTAAAACTGAACTTTTTCCTGCGGATTGGCCTCCTACCACTGCAATTTGTGGTAAATCAATTTGCATATGTACCCCCATTTGAGTAAAGGCATCTTGCAACTTATTTACAATTGGAATTAAGCCTTCCATTTTTCCAATATTTGGGGAACAGTTATATCAAAAAGGTATTTTTTATCAGTTCCTCTAAAGAACAAAATTTTTCTTTTACAATCAAATCCTTATCAAACACTTATCTAGTAAACACTCCCTTTGCAACAGTACGACTACGAATAATAATACTATTTTACTTCAAGCAGATTAGAAATGCATAAAGTAAAAAATTCTACTGCGCAAGTTAAAAACAATGATGTCAAACTATTATACTTTGTTGTAGCACATAATTATTTGTAGAATAATTTCTTTGCTCCATTTGGTTGTATTTAAGCTGCTTAAAATACACACAAATACGTGCACATGTTTACTTTGTCATTTGTATCATATTCATCAAGTTTTCTAAATAGACAGCAAAAGGAACTTAGTAACTTCAATTAAAAAAGAAAAAAATAATTTTAAAAGGTTTTATAAATTAAAAGTGAATCTTAATAGTTTACTTAACTTTTAAATTTAGTGATATATTAATGTATACATATATGTATGACAAATTTTTTATACCCTGCACTTTTGTGAAGTGTAAAATCGTACATTGATTTAGACATGTCTGTCCATTAAATCGCACAATAACTCAAAAACGAAAATGCAATCTACACCAAACTTTTACAAGTTACTTCTTTTGTGATAACGACAGCTGCTATTGTAATTTGACCAATTTGAAAAACGGGTTCATGCAGCTGTCATACAAATCACAGAGCTTTTTTTTAAATATTTCAAAAAGTAATAGAAAACTCGGCCTTGAAGTTTCTAATGAATTGTTTGACAGGTTCGAGTAATTGCCATTTAACAAAGAAAGATAGTTCTAGATATTTCAAGAACAAATTTTTTAAGCATTTTTATTTGTTTTTTCTCGACTTGAACAAACAAAAAAAAAATAAAAATAAAATGATTAGATCTTTTGCAATTTTTTAAACTACTACAAAGTAGAAAAATAAACTTTATGTATGAATTTTTAAATCGCTTTATTTAGTAAAACTTATGTATAAAAAAATGACGGAAAATTTCACATGCCACTACTACACTACTACATTGCACTAAGCAGCTACATTAAATGTAGCTGCTTAAAGATGGAGTAATAATGGCAACTAGGACAGCAACAAAAATAACGATACTATTATTTATTTATTTATTTATTTATGATTAGCTCAAACATTTTACATAATTGTATGATATGAATGATAACTTGCTATCGAAGCAAACAGCCAGGTGCATTATTGAGTCAACTGGACTAAGAGCTTAGCCATTCAAAGTCTAGAATGTAAAAAATTGCCGTTTTTGCCTAAAGTAGCACATTTGTGCACATTTACTTACATTGATTTTTCGGTTATTACTTGAACACCACCCGTAGAAACGGTTAAGATCATTCTGAAGATACATCACATCATTTGCATGGTTTATTTTTTGAAAATTTTCATGTCGTCAGCATATATTAATGCCTCACTGTGCGTTAGCATGGAAACAACATCATTAGTTCAAGTTATGAACAGTGGACCTAAGTAACTACCCAGAATTAGACAAAGGACGCGAAGAAACTGCTGAACGAAAGAGGGTTCTGTAAGTTCTACCAGAGAGATATGACTTTATCCAGGCTAAGAAGTTGTCCGGGAATCCTAAGAGTTTCAATTTTAAAATAATAATTTCATGTGGTAGTATGTCAAAGGCTTTGCTAAAGCTGTGTATATTTCGTCCGTCTAATACCCATTTTCCATATTATTTGAGACACCGTGGCTTCCACTAGGTTAGTCACCGTGGATTTCTTTTTCAAGAAGCCATGCTAACGCGCACTAATGAATGGTATACAATCGAAATAAATATTGTTATATACCATCAACTCAAACACCTTAGGAATTACTGATAGTTTAGCTTGACACGTCATTTTTATTGTGTTTTTTATGGATTGGCCTAATGAAAGCTTCCTTCCACACGGAAGGAAAAATGCCCGAAGAATAAGACTTATTAAAAATTACGGTTACGGCAAAAGAGTTCGTGGCAAAGTTTGTAAAGGTAGTTTTAGGATTGTTATCAATGTGCCGAAAGTCGTCAACATTTAATTGAAAAGATTCGGCGGAAAAGGTAAATACTGATAAGAAGTTGTAAGTAGAAAAGAAATCATTTAGCAATACGAAATTCGCCCCTTTGAAATCAAAACGATAGAAAAGGGGCACGTCAATAAATGGATGATCGTCAATGCAATAAAAGGAAAATATCGGAGGATGATAGATATAAATGTTAACCAAAGGATCCGTGACAGTTATAGGGAAACAATTATACCAATTGGAAGCAAAAACTAGATCTAGTTGCCTCGATTGATGGTTTGTTATTGAGGATATTTGTTGCAAATTATTTAAATGAAAGATATTTGTAAAAGACAACTCCAACTCACTAGAACAGTCAATTAATATCAAAAATGGTTCCTCATCATTAGTCATCCACCTAATTTTGGGGAAAATGAAATCTCCGAAAACAAAAACCTCATACTGCAGGTTAAAATATTTGTATAAATAATCAGTAGCCGAAGAAAATTTTGCATATAACTCATTACTTGAGTTAGGCAGTATATAGCAATTGACTAAGAAAAGCGTTTTGGAATTCAGCTCAATTTTAACTGCGTTGATTTTAAGATCATCGGAGTCTTGAATGTCAATAATACTAGCTGATAACGAGTTTTTAACGGCGATTAATACCCCACCTCCATTTGGTGTGTGTCCCTGCAAAAGAAGTGCATGTCGGTCCTTTCTAAAAGCAGAAAATGAAGAGTTGAATAATTTAAGATTATTGATGGAGGGGGACAACCAAGTTTCGGTTAGAACATAAATATCACAGTCAGAAGAGAAGTGTTAAACATGACGGTGTTAGTTTTAGTCCTTAGTCCACGAACATTTTGATAGTACAAAGAAAGTTGTTTCACAGTCCTTGTCATACTATTTCCAAAACCAGTTAATTGGACCAAGTCAGTGTTGTTACGAAAGTTACTTGAACTATTTAGACGATTAGACTAAAGTCGTCGGAAGAAAAAACTTGTTGTTTGCTTCCCTCATCCTCTGTCCAATAATCAATCCATTTGCTTCTCATATGGCTCCTAAATCTTTGTAAATCTTAATTAGCACTGATTAAGATATATTTAAAGATATATTTAAAGTGTCATAAAATTTTTTGAATAAGTTATATAACATAGTATAGTCAGAGGGAAGGCCCTCATTTTCAATAAAGACCTTAACACCTAATCTAGTTTTACCCTCGTGGTGGGCATTCTCCGCCGCGTCGTGAAGATATGCCAAGTACTATTTAACATTCTCATATACAGCTCGATCTCTGAAGCGATATAGTACATAAGTACTATCGCCATCTTCAACGAACCTTTTGGTCATACGAGCGATTGGAGGAGTCAGCGGATCTACAAAGTTAGCAGGCGGATGTGTTTGCAATAAGCGAGCGTTGGTTAGGTTGTGAGTGTTGGGTATAGATATTTATACTGAGTTTATTACGCTATAACGATTATACTGAGCTTATTAAGCTATAATGATATACAGAGCTTATTTCTACCAAACTTGTTCTCACGCTCATGGAAGAGATGGCTGTCCCGCAGGATAAATTTGAGAGAACAATTTTCGACCTTGTATAATAGATTGGTAGATTCTAAGGGAACTGAGTGGGGACAGGAGCATCCCCCCAAGCCACCGCAGCCATTTCTGACTTATTGTAGCCACCCCACCCTCCCGTCTATAATATCCCCGTCCCAATCACAAAGCCGGAGATATCCCTAAGGGAGTTGGACAATAGTTCCCGAACACTTAGGGACCCACGTCCAAGACAATTGCGGCGCCGAACAGCCAGTGCCGGACAGTCGCAGAGAATGTGCACGGCGGTCTCATCGCCACCCCCACAAAATCTGCACAGGGGGGAGCCCGACTTCCCCAGCCTGTGCAGGTGGTATTTCACCGGGCAGTGCCCCGTGAAGAAATTCGCAATAGTGCGAACCCGGCTCCTGCTCATCCCCAGCAACTCCGCAGCGAATCCGCCGGAGCACGCCGGAACAAACACCTTCGCATGACGGCACCCTTTCGTGTCCCGCCAGTGACGACTGCATTCCGCCGCGAGTAGGCAGGCAAGCCTGGCCCCCACGGCGGAAGAAGGCAGACCACAGAAAGGCAGCGGCTGCACAAAGGCAGCCCCAGATCCCCTCCGCGCCAACTCATCGGCAACTTCGTTGCCCGCATGGCCACTATGGCCCGGCACCCAAATGAGCATCACTCTGTTTTCCGATGCCAATTCCATAAGTGCAGCAAGGCAGCTCCAGACCAGCTTGGATGTAACCTGAGCTGAACGGAGCGCCAGCAGTGCAGCCCTGCTGTCTGAGAACACATAGATGGTGCGGTTTCTATACCCCCTTTCCAAATTGATTCTCAGACAGATCTCTATTGCATGTATTTCGGCCTGGAACACTGTGCAATACGGGTCAAGGGTTGCATATACACGCGTGTCCGGGCGGACACCGTATACGCCCGAGCCCACACCCGACTCCGTTTCGGATCCGTCCGCATACCACACGCTCGAACCCGACCTAAGTACCGGACCACCCCGATCCCACGTCCATCGATCAGGAAACAGAACCCTGTACTTGTGGTCGAAGTTGTACCGCGGCAGACAGGTATCTGACATGGTTATCCTTAGATTCGGATCGCCCTCAATGAAGTCTCTGTGAGTTCTGTGGGCCAACTTTAGCCCTGCCCCGTCCTCGCCAGAGAGAAGTCGGTAAGTCACCAGCCGAGCTTCCTTCAATATATGGAGGTGCAGTGGCGGCAATCCGATCATCACCTCCAATGCAGCGGTGGGAGCCGTCCGCATCGCCCCGGTCACTCCCAGGCAGGCCAGCCTCTGTAGCTTTTCCAGCTTGGCCCGCACACCCGCCTGCTGAGCCTTACGGCACCATACAATCGACGCATAGGTGACGATGGGCCTAGCAAGGGCCGTATATAGCCACAGTGCTATTCTGGGACTAATTCCCCAGGTCCCCCCGATGAAGCTCCTACACGTCCACAAGGCCGCCGTAGCTCTCCCGATAACTCCATCGATATGGGTATTCCAAGAGAGACGATCATCCAGGGTTACCCCCAGATACTTCACCTCCCTCGAGTAATTAATACGTTCACCAAACAGAATTGGGCTCGTTAATCTGTCCCTGCTTCTGCGTCTGGTGAAGGCGACCAAAGTGCTTTTGCTTGGATTTATATTTAACTTAACGCCTTTGCACCACCTTTCCACAACACGTAAATTTTGCTGTAGAAGATCAGAAATAGTGCTCTCAAATTTTCCCCGCACGACGAAGGCCACATCGTCAGCGTATCCCCAGACACGCGCCCCGGAGCCCCTGAGAGCAGCTATTAGATCATCCACTACAATGGACCACAGGAGGGGCGAAAGAACCCCGCCCTGCGGACATCCTTTTGCAGCGGAGATGAAGAGTATATCGTCAGCTATGGTGGACTTAATAATCCTATCCTGTAGCATCCGATTGACCCATCTGCTAGTCGTCGCATCAATCCCTCGTTTGTGCAACGACTCACAGATGACATGATATGGGGTGTTGTCAAAAGCTCCCTCTATATCAAGGAAGCAGCCAACTGCTACCTCCCGCACTTCCAGTGAGTTTTCAAGGACCCCCACCAGACTCTGCAGAGCGAGTACAGTAGACCTTCCCGACTGATAGGCGTATTGAGATTCATGCAAGGGATTGCTTCCCAGTGCACCGTCCCGTATAAATCTATCAATCACTTTTTCCATTGCTTTCAATAGAAAAGAAGTAAGGCTGATTGGACGGAAAGACCTTGGGTGGTTGCTTGGTCGCTTACCCACCTTCGGAATATACGTCACTTTAGCCACCCTCCATGCCTGAGGGATGTAACCCCACGCATAGCTGGCGCGAAAAATTCCCAACAGTGCTCTAGCGATATGTTGGAAACCCCTCTGCAAAAATGCAGGATATATCCCGTCATCACCTGGAGATTTGAAGGGCCTGAAAGAGAAAACAGCCCATCTAATCCTGCCCATCGTGAAGACTAGACGGGATCGTTGCCAGTCATCCCTCCTGGGCCAGGGTGCCCCCGGTTCGATGACTGCATTTGAGTGATTCCGAAGAATCTCCGAGTCAGGAAAGTGCGTTGACGCCATAAGCTCCAACGTCCGCCTTCCGTTCTCAGTCATGGAGCCATCAGGACGTTCCATTAGGCCCAACCTACTAGCATACTTTTTGGAAAGCACCCTGTGAAGACGCGCACTGCTGGGGAGTTCATCAATGCCCTTGCAGAACGCCCTCCACGAGATTCTCTTCGCTTTCCTAATTTCTTTATTGTATTTTGTGAGTGAGTCCTTATACTCTTCCCACGAACCTGACGCTTTGGCCCTATTGAATAGCTTCCTGGTCTTTAGTCTAAGCCTTGAAAGCTCCTCATTCCACCACGGGCACTTCCTATTGCTCCGCCTCGGCTTAGCACGGCAGCTCCCGTGATAGGCATTAGTAATAGCCGCCGTCAGGGCCTCGCTGGCCAGTTCGATATCCATCACCGTTCTGACAGAAGCAGGAACGGATCTAATCCCATCCATGAGGAGCGTTTCGAATTGACTCCAATCTGTGGATTGGGGCACCCGATATATTTCTTCTGCCAGGCCCCCGGAGACCATGATATCAAACCTAATCTGCCTATGATCGGACATGGATGTCTCATTTGAGACATGCCATCCACCAACCCTACTGCCGATAAATTCAGTGCAAAGGGTGATGTCAAGGACCTCTTCCCTAATTGCATTTATGAATGTCGGCCTATTGCCTTCATTCATAATCATTAATTTATTGCTATATATAAATTCAAGTAGGCACTCACCTCTTTTGTTTATATTGCTGCTTCCCCAGACGGTGTGGTGGGCATTGGCATCACTTCCTATTATAAGTTGGAAGTTCCTCCTTCCACAAAAGTCCACTAGATCCTTCAGTTGCTCGTCCGGGTGGGCACAGTCCCCCAGGAGGTAGGATGAGCACACAATGAACTCTGTCCAGCCCCCGCAGGACTTCACCTTCACCAACGCAGCTACCTGATCCTTAGAACAGTAATCTGGAATGGGAAAATACGTTAGCTTTTTACTAAACAAGATGCAAGCCCTAGGCCTGCCCCCAGTTGTATTATCATACAATAGCTCACCTGTTAGGCCCTTAACCTGATCCTTCACTATGTAAGGCTCTTGGATAAGGGCGATATCGAGGTGATCCTTCATAAATCTATGAGCCAGAACATCAGTAGATGCCCTAGCATGCTGTAGATTTATTTGGATGCACCTCACAGCCATATTATTTCCTCCGGCTCTTGTCTATGGGCTTTGGCCCTTTAGACAAAGGCTTTACATGAGCCTTACCTCCCATTTTCGCCTTTTTACACATCTTGGTGGGCGCCTGCCCTGCCACAGCCTCTTTTGCCGCCCCAGGTGCCACGCTAGCCCCTCCAACAGCAAATACCGAAGCATTTCCGGGCTTCCCAATGGGCTTGAGCCCTTTTGGTTCCCCCGGGACGCTTGTATTTGGCGTGCTGGTCGATGGTCCTTCCGTTTCCCTTGCCGCCATTTTCGGAGCGACTTCAGACTTTCCAATGAGTTTTGGCTCTTTTGTTTGGCCTGAAGTGCTCGTCGTTGTCGTTGTCGCGGTGGGCACTGGTTTTTTATTTTGTCCTGCCCTGCCGCCAGCACCTTGAGAGGATTTTCTTCCTTTAACCCGAACGGTAACACGGAAGAAATTCAGGAAAAGTCGGAACTCCGCTTTCCGTAGATCTTCCAATCCGGAATCATCCACGGAAAAGGTGATGGAGCAGCCCCCGTCCTTTTCCTTATCCATCCTCAGCACCCTCCAGGAACTTATCTTGAGGCTGGGATTTTGCTTCCCTATCCTACTTAGAAATTTGTCCCTGGAGAGACTGACGGTTGTCTCGTCCTTTGGTACGTAGGTGACGCAGACATGCTGTTTGGGCATGCTGTCGCCATCCAGTACCACGACATCGCAACCGTCCCAAGGCTTTATCTTCCTGCAGACACTGGTTATCCACTCCCTGGTGTCTTGATTGTTGCATGTTACGGATATCCATCCGTCCCTTTGCAACGCTGCAGTGAATTGTGGATGAGAGTCCACAACCCTATCCATTTCATCCATGATGGCTACTTTGATTTTCCCCATCTGGACTTCGGATAGCCTTTCCTCTGGATGCAGTCTATGAGTGATGGCCACCTTGACCTGTGCTACTGCATCCCGATAAGAAGTCATTTTCGGGTTTTGTTGAGGAATGTTCCCAGGGACCTTTTCCTCAACATTGCCCTTCATCGACCTCTTCTTTGAGGGCCCTGCATCAGGGGTGTTGCTTTCCGACCTTTCCCTCTTTTGGGGATGGTCGGCCACAACAACCGATCCGCAGGCCTTCAGCTTTTCCAGCCTTTCCTTCTCGTATCTGCGAGCTTCCTCTGGGGACATGCCATCCCTGATATAAGCCGCGATACGCCGCTTGGATGCACCAGAGAAATATTGTTTTTTTCCCCTGATGTCCAACCTTTTCAGGTCCTCCTCAGTTTTTTGGATAATAGGTCCAAGAGGATCCTGATTATCCGTCTCCATCGGAGGCGACGCCTTTTCCTCCACTGGCGTGAGAAGGAGTTCCTCCTCTGCGTCAGATATATTTAAAGTGTCATAAAATTTTTTGAATAAGTTATATAAAATAGTATAGTCAGAGGGAAGGCCCTCATTTTCAATAAAGACCTTAACACCTAATCTAGTTTTACCCTCGTGGTGCGCATTCTCCGCCGCGTCGTGAAGATATGCCAAGTATTATTTAACATTCTCATATACAGCTCGATCTCTGAAGCGATATAGTACATAAGTACTATCGCCATCTTCAACGAACCTTTTGGTCATACGAGCGATTGGAGGAGTCAGCGGATCTACAAAGTTAGCAGGCGGATGTGTTTGCAATAAGCGAGCGTTGGTTAGGTTGTGAGTGTTGGGTATAGATATTTATACTGAGTTTATTACGCTATAACGATTATACTGAGCTTATTAAGCTATAATGATATACAGAGCTTATTTCTACCAAACTTGTTCTCACGCTCATGGAAGAGATGGCTGTCCCGCAGGATAAATTTGAGAGAACAATTTTCGACCTTGTATAATATAAAAAAGATCTACGTGTTACAGCTTTATTGCACAGTGGAATTGACATTGATAAACAGGATCACGTTCATTAGGGTTTTCTGGAAGAAACGAAATTGCCGATGGTCTTGCGGTAAGGGGATCTGAAACTGACTTTGTGCAGTCATTGGCTTTCTGTGTTCTATCTTCTGCCGCCGTGAGGACTTCGGTAATTGCTGTTCAACTTCCTTGGTGATATCTTTATTCAGCTTTATACTTGGAACGGGGACATTACAGACGGAAGCGTGGATATTATAGAACGTTGTTATAGACAGTTACTATAGATGGTGGCCCGGGGAAGGTCTCGAGCCCCACCCGGTTTCCTTAAAAATCTACAATCTATAATTAAGTAACTAAATTGTTTTTAAAATTTTGTTCTAAAGTTAGAAAAACCTAAAAATTTTTATTTGGACATATTTTTGAATATTAGAATAGACAACAAATTACTTAAGAAAGTTTCTATCACGTTTAAGAAAATGAATATTTTGCTCTTTTGCGAATGGGAGTGGTATTTGCTTTATTTGTTTCTTAGTACTCTCCGTTGCTTTTCACGTCACCGATAAGCTTTTTTTATAATTCACGGATGATACTGATTTAAAATTTTCTATTTTTTTTTGAGTATTTGAGGAAGTCTATTCACAATTGTTTTATCGTCTCAGTTTTGAATTCAGAGAATCTTGTATTTTTGCAAGTGGCCTTGTATTTCAATTTATCGTCTGCCTCATAGATTTAGTTGATTTCTAGTTTGCAGATCAGCATCAAGATTTAAATAAATCCAATAACATCGCGTTTCCAATAACATCGCGTTTCCAATAACATCGCGTTTGAGGTTTTGTGGACTAAAATGGGCCCGTTCCGCTTTTTTACAGCAGATTGATCGTAGTCAGTCATTTTCCAAACTCAAAAAGATTGCCAAAATTCTTTTAGATATGAAAAAGGCAATAAAATCCGGGACTTTGTTAGCATCAGTAAGCAAATAAGTCGGACTGCCAGTAGAATAATACGAACAGTTGAGGTCAATCTACCAGTAAGAATATATTCCCCCTGCGCATAGAAGATCGCTAAAAAAATACCCTTTTTATGTTACATCTGTAATCTGCCTTATAGCATCTATAATCCAGTACATTCAAGTTAAAACAGATACTTCCCCAAGTGTGTTTTTCAAAACAGACATGCATCGATGTTCTTAGCTCTAAGAAAAACTTTCAATTCGTGCTTTCTACTTAAAATGCTAACAGCGTCTAATCCGGCGGCACGGATTTAATTTATTAACATTTTTCAGAAATCGCTTCAGGATTGCTAGATATATGTACTCGTACATTAGTATATCTATTCTCGATGGTAGTTAATCACATTGAGATTATCTTCTCAATATCTTTAGGTATTTGCATTTCATTATTGTTAATTTCTTTAGTGTTCATGGCTTTCTTACGTCTTTTTTCTATAGAATCTTCAGCAATTTTGAAAGCTATTTGTAAGTATGTAACATAATTTTTTTACCTTATTTTATCCAAATAATTCTTAGGTCCTTTCATGATTACAAAGGATAATTTAGGGTGAGTTCTTTTCATTCTCCTTCTTTGTAATTCGTTAGCCAGTAAACAGCTTCGGTAACCAGCAGTGTTTCCTCTTGGCAGTGTGCACACCTGGCTTAAAGATTATATTTTTCATTACATTCTGGTGTCATATTATGATAACCAGAAAATTTAACACATTTAGCACCTCATTCAACACATTAAGCAATTTTAGTGTATGTCCGAACCTGTGGCATCTCTTGCATTGCTGGATGGATCTATTACTGCTAAGAGGCTCAACTTTTGCTCTCATATGCTTCATTTATGTCCTTAGTTTACATTTATTTTTAGTTGAACATTGTTCATCATGTTAGCTTCAAGTCAATACTTTCTTCTTGGAAAATTCTTATTAACTGCGTGTATTTGGTTATATTGAACACTATAACCGGTGAAGGTTTAAGTTTTTTAAGTTGAACATTTTTTCTTGATGTAGATTTCTCTACTTTAATGATATTCATTTATAGTGAGGATTCCATTTCCGGCGAATTCTTATTTTTTCTCCTCATTGAGTTTCTTTTCGTTTTAAGAACCCAAATGGTTTCTCTATCCAACTCTTGCTCATCTGTTTTCTACATAACCACACCTATTTTGTCTTTGCCGGTAGCTTTTGAAGCTGCATTCAGGCTGTCCCAATGATCTTAGATTTTCTGCATTGAGTTTACAGTTCTCCTTTTTCAGCTATTGTAATAATTTCAGTAATCTATTGAGAATAGTATTTTCAGATGGAAGGCCTTCGTTTTCAACAAGAGCTTTAACACTATTTCTTTTTACCATGATAATGAATATTAGCTATCATGTCATGATGATATGCTAAGTACAATTTTACATTATATATATATAGCTACTTCTCAGATGTCAAAAAGGACGGGTACTTCTAGAAGGGCTAGAAACAAGCGACAAAAGGCAATAGATAGGGTTTTGCCTCTACGGTCCCAGAAAAAGCAAGAATTCCACCCACCATCCTCCTTCATCCCTTCCCAAGATGCTTTGTAACAGTTTTTTACAAAATGGTACTACATCCTGTAGGGGTAAGTTTTTATTTACATGTGGTTGTATAAATATTGTATATAAATTCATATTTGAAGGTGTGAGTTATAACAAAAAGTGATCACTTTCTTAAGAAAATTCTAAAGTTTTAATAAAATCCACATTGTTTTGTAATAAGTATGTACGTACGCATTTAGTTATGTATTTTTTTCCCGATATGCTGCAAAATATATTAGCAAGCAAAACATAAGTGTACATTAAATTCCTTGATAATATATTTTTAGGACTAAATTTTATAAGAAAATGTTATTCAATTGGATTCAACTTTTTACAAATAAGGTTTTTTCAAAAACATATTTAGAACGGAAACTCGCTGATATTGATTTGTAAGGGTGAAGCTTTTTTAATTTCATTTTAAAAAAAATAAAATTATCAATAAAAAAAGTTCATCTGGCAAATAGCATTTTTCAGGGTTCGCACCTGGGACTTTTTGCTTAGAAATCGTATGCTACACGCATTACCCTATGGCCTATATAGTATTAGTATTAACTCATTATACGTTCACGCGTTTTATTCGCATGAATTAAAATCCAAATACATAGTACGTGCATGGATTTTAGTAGCGAATTATTTAATGCGTATACGGTAATTTATCGCTTAAAGTGCTTATTGTCAAAATAAGTTACTGAAACGATATTAGATCTCAAAAGAACTAATTTTTTGTTTAATTATGTACTTATTGCATTATTTTTAAAAGCGTTTCTTATTTTAAGTTTTATCTTAAAAAATATCAGTAAAAAAACATATCTGTATGTATATTACGGGTGTGTTTTTGAAGAAAGAAAGTAAAGTTAAAATGTCTCAGATACAGAATGGAAGACAATTTCAAAACTACAGACATAATACTTGCAAGGCTTGCAATGCAAGCACACGGGACTAATTTTTAGTACCTCTCCAAGAAATTTTTGAAAAAAGTGCTTATTAGTTTCACTCTGTCTGTCCGCCCGTCCGTCTGTCCGTGTGTCTGTTTACAAAACTTCTACACCCTTGAAGATAGAAAGCTGAAATTTTATACGTATATAGATCTTTACTAAAAACTTATTTCTGTATAACAAAATTTTTACCTATCTCCCCCCCTTTAGAAGTTACACCCCCCTAAAACCCTAAAAATGAACAAATTGTGAGAATACAATCTTAAAATCCAATTGGACAAATGTAATTTTTTTTCTAAGGAAACCGAATGTTAGGATCATATTGTAACACTCGAAGGAATTAGCCTCAAATGCAATTGGTGCTATTCTCCAATAGGGCAAGTATTTGTAGGACTCTGAGCGAACAAAAAAGGAAATATTCGGCCACTGAAAAAGAGCTGCTGGCCATAGTTTCGTCGATTGATTACTTCAGATCATACATTTACGGTGTTGAATTCGACTTGCTAACTGACCATTATTCGGTAAAGTGGTTGCCTTCTAAGACACAAGGTAAAGACGTTAATCCAAAAATGTACCGTTGGTAACTGAAAATAGATGAATACAATGTAAATATTGTTCACATAAAAAACAAATGTGGATGACTATTTCAGCACAATTAATGATGAAGCTTACGAAATTAACGAGATCGAGACGGCCGTTACATAACAGCACTCTCAAGAATAAAACCTTAAAGATAATTTTTCAACACTAAAGACAGTAGTAAACAGATTCAAAATAAAAATATTTAACAGACGAAAAATTTATGGAAACTGAAACTATAAATAACAATTTATATACATAAATTCGCAAGATTAACGGAATAATTACCACGGTATAAAAACCAAGTAAAACTGGAAAGGACCTATCTGCATCATGTTATATTATAACATCAATATAATATTTTACAACAGAAAATAAAAAAATTATTTAATGATTTCAAGAGAACCAAGGGAATTATTTTTGAATAAAAAAATCATTCTTAAAAGCAGTTAACATTTTTAAAAACTGTTATTTTTAAATGAGGGTGAGTGAGATAACAACTACTGGTTCTTCGAGTAATCCGCAAAATATTTTTTAACGCTTAAAAACTTAAATTAAATGCTAAGCAGCTGGCCAAAATTTGGAAAAGAGAATTTTGGAAGTTTCAAAAAAATTCACCAGAAAATTTTCAGGACAAAAAAAGTAAAAAAAATAAAACAAAAGGAAATTTGGAATTTTCTAAAAATTCGAATACATGTATTTTCGAAAACCAAATAACCCGCTGCTCTTTATTTAAAGATAAATTCCTTTAATCCTCCTTTATTAAAGCTTTCAAAAACTATCTGTTTGAAACTTCTATCTTTTTGGAACGGAAGTTATAAGCAATAAAACTTAAAAAAAGGTTGTAAATTTCGCCAAATTTTCTTCAAATCCTTTTAGCTCGGTAACGGTTCTGATTGAACACTATGTTCCGAACAAAAATTTTACTCATTTTCGACCCTCTATCCGATGATATATGGCTTCTTACTTGTTGGTGAATCGCCCTGTATATATACTATATTATCTCGAGCCAGTACACAAAGCCAATGAAACTGCTATAGACATTAACAATATTTAAAATTACAAACATTAAATGCCAAAAGAGAAATAAAATTTAGAGGTGAAAGACCATTACTTTATGAGATACCAGAAGAAACGGCATTAAATAATAATAATAATGTTAACAATAATATAACAGAACTTAATGCCAGTGACTTGCTAAACGATACACGACGCATTCATGACTTCAAAAGAAATTATGATAGCGCCCTATAAGTTATATAAGGGCACTTTGGAATCACATTTGTGAAATGTCCATACCATAAGGAAAGGACATAAAAACAGAAAACGAGGCCTACAAACAAATAAATGAATACCTCAGATTAGAAATTACCCACACAGGAATTTTAGAAAATTACGAAGTTTATCAAATCTTAAACTCCTTATAAGAAATATTTTAATAATTGTGACATCTGTAGTAGAGCAAAATATTATAGAAATCCAATTAGGGAAGAATTTAAATTCAGAGAAACTTCGGAAAATATTAAGTACATATATGTAGATGTTTACACAAATTCGAAATCAAACTTTCTTAAAATTTTACAAAAATTTTCAGTGATTATAAATCACTAAAGAGGACATTTTAAAAAATGAATAACCGACAACGAATTTCGTAGAGTATTTAAAAAAGTTATTTTAAGAAAAATAAATATGGAGCTTAATTTAGTAAAACCAAATTCACACACTAGGAACTCTTACATAGAACGGCTATATAGTACTCTTAGTGAAAAAATTAGAATGATAAGAATAGAAAATAAGCAACTTAACATTAAGGAGAAAGTTTCTGAAGCAATAAAATTGTACAAGAGCACATATTATAACAGAGAAAAACCTATCAACATTCAGGAAAATAAATATGATGTAAAAACGATCTAAAATCTGACGTATCTAAACATACATTTAAAAACATCATCTGACCAACTATATGAAAGGTTTAATCTGATTCATGTGAATCGTCAACTAAAACTGCTACAAATTAAATACATATATACACAATATTTTACAAATACCACATTCTAACAAACACTCACTTTATACAAGGAACCCAGATCCATAGCTATGCAACAAGAACTGCTACAAATTACAGAACAGACAAGGGTGGATCCAGTAAAATATTTAAATTTCATCTAAAATCGTACAACGAATAACTCATCTTGGTTAATAATGCAACTAAAGGCTGAAAATACTTCCAAATAAATAGATTTATCAAAATTTGTCTTCAGTCAATAAAACTAAATCTAAATTTTTTAATCCGTTAATTTCCTAATCACTCGAATGTTTCTTATTCTTTTTCTTATTATTTGATAACTATTTACACCTTTTATAAAATTTTTCTTCTGTATTTACTTCATGTATCTCTAGAAATACTTTAAAACATTTTGTAATACTGCAATTCTTTTATTTTTTTGCCATTTCTTCTTAATTTTAAATTTAACTTATTTATTATGTAATTCTTAATTTTAAATTAAACTTATTTGTTATGTAATTTTATACAAAAATAATGGTATGTTATGTAATTAAACATTGTACACTCTTTACGAACAGACCTTGCTCTTCAAAGAAATAGATAAATAAATAAAAACAAAAAATCTGATGTGGTCAGCACATAACCGACCGTATTGTGTATTGTCTAGTTAAGTGAAAGTGTTACAGAATATTATAAAAATGCCTGTTAATTACCTCTTTCCAATTTTTAGGACATTAATAAGCTTTTAGTTAACATACCTAGAAAAATGTAAATTTGGCTCTTAGTAGAGTTTCGCTTTGTGCCACCCGAATTCCCTGAAATGCTCGTCAGTTAGTTTCGGTAACAACCAGAACTCAAATATCAAATTTCAAGAAATTCTATCAATTAGTTCCGCAGATATAGTGAAAAATGTAAAATCGGCCCGCAGATCAGTTTTCGAACCCTGATCTTTCCAAAAAATATATGTTCATTGTTTTAATACGAAGAACCTAAATATGAAATTTCAAGCAAATCGGTTGAATAGTTTCTTTAAAATGATCAAAAATGTAAAACAGGCCCGCTAAAAAGTGCAGTTCCCGAGGCCTGATATATTCCAAAAGTTGATCGATCCGTGCCATGGTGGAAATAAACTTATATATAAAATTTCATAAAAATCGGTTCAGTAGAACTTGAGATACACGCGTGCACACACAGACGGACAGACCGACAGGTTGCTAAAAATAGTTTATTTACACTTCCCTACTATGGAGAAGTGCATTCCCATCGAAAACTCGATATGCAAAATTTGTTGCCATCACATAACCTACCTATTGTATACACAATACGGTCGGTAATAACATCCTTAAAGGAAAAACCGGGTCGTTTAACAATATAAAAAGGGAAAATTACCAAGATGATAGAAAAAACGGTTATATCAAAAATTAAAAAGGTATTAGACACAAAGAATAACCTAGAATTATAAAACATAATTTAGATAATATTTATTTTTCCATTATTAAAAGAAAATCCAAATTTTCAGGTAAAGTTAATGTACAAAATATTACTTCCGACAGTGATACTAACGTATTGCCAGGCACATCCAAAAGCACACTAAATTAACACAGAGTTTGGATGTTATAACATTTAAATAAAATAACATTTTGAATATATTTGACGTTAAATTAGTTAAAATTTACGACACAATATTACATATTGTTAATATTGAAGAAATTTCAAACATTTTAAACACTTTTGAAACCAACCTAAAGTTTGCTAATCTTGACGAAAAACAAAATACTTAAAAATTTTAAATACAAAAAATCTGCACAAAATATTAACACTTATTCCACATGAACAAAAACGTGGTCTAATGAATTTTTTTGACATAGTACACGGCTTTATGGGACAGTCAAACAATTAAACCGACAAATTGGAAATTGAAAATTGTTTATACGGTATATTATGTAACACAAAAAACGAATATAGCAACAACTAATTTAGAGAAACAAAGAAAAATTAATCAAAACTTTAACGAATAACTTCGTGAAACTAGAAAAGCATAGCAAAAAATCGACATAGTCTGAAAAAAATTCAATATGATCCTTTAAAACTTTAAATTTTACTACTTTAATATTTACAACTGTAATATTTTATCAGCAAGATCAGATACTATTTTTATAATTATCATTGTGATCATAATTGTAATATTTGCCTGGAAGAAATAAAATTTCAAAATTAGGATTAATATGACAACTCAGGTGAGTTTGCAAACGAGGGAAGGAGGAGTTACGTCAGCGAACTCTACTGAAGTAATTTCGAAAGACGATACACCATTTCCATCGTCTTTCTTTTATAAAGTTTAATAAAATTTTCCATAAATCAAAATAGCAATATTCTTTCCAATAAAATAAAGTTTCACCAAACTTTCACAAGTTTTTTCTTTTATGCCAACGACGGCTGCTATTGTAATTGGGCCAATTCGGACAACGGGTTCTGGTAGCTGCCACACAACTGTAACATGTTTTTTTAAATATTTCAAAAACTAATGAGGTTGTTAATATTGAAATTTGCAAAGATGAATCCAATTACACTCTACGTATGTTCTGAAAATGTTAATGGAATATCTCCACTGGTTCGGGTAGCTGCCATAAAACTCCTAAAGCTTATTTTAAATATTTGGAAAAATAATTGAGTCAAATTCATGAATTTGTGCAGTTTTACGTCACATTTCTGAAGTTTTGATGGACTGGCTTGACAGGTTCGGATACTTGCTATGGAACTCCAAAAGCTAATTTAAAATATTGAAAAAAATATTGAAGTTAGATTTATTAAATTTGGCAATTGTGTGTGCAATTATTGGTCACACATATCGGTGAAGTAATTGGTATATAGCAATGAAAACTAATTCTGAAATATTAGAATTCACAAACACTTGCATCTATATAGCAATGAGAGATATTTCGAAAACAAATTTTTAAACCCAGATTGTCTAGGTGTACGGTATAATTCGGTCGGTTTATACCAACTGAAACGTTTTTTCTTGTTTTTTTCTTTTCATGTTAGCCAATTATTCGTCCAAGGTTTTATAAAACGGTTTTTGTTATCAGAGCGGATGCTACATTAATCAATGTAACATTAGAACATAAGATTGTAACCTATTCAAAATTAAATCAAACACACCTGAGCCAGGGGAGAATGTTGGTCAGTGGCGCACTTTTTTCTTTTGTATTTCACAAAAAAGTTGTTTTCAAAAATTATCAGATGCATGTTATTGCATCTCAAAGATACATATTTAAGCTATATGTAACAATAAACATACCTGTTGAAAACCAAAAAGTTATCAATCACTGTTGCATCACCCAAGAGTAGAGTGGCTCACTCAACGTTCGAAAGTGGCGCTAACATTTTTGTTTGAAAAATGTATTTAAATTAAAAATTGGAAATGTATTAGAATCGGAAATAAAAATTTAAGTAAAAAACAAAACTTAAATTGTAAGAGAAATCCATAGCAGTTTGAGTCAATAAAAAAAACTTTTAATGAATATTAATTGAATCGAAAACTACTGGAAACGACAGAGAAGCCTGTTGTCGACTAGTTCCTCTACAGCATCTAGCTTCCGGCAGAAAATATTTAATATCAACTTATTTTGACTTCTGCGTCAAAATCAACTTATTTTGACTTATTTTGACTAAAACAGAATCCTGTAACTTAAGATTCCATGATAAAATTAAATGCATATCAAAGTTTATTTATTTAAGTTAACGAGTTTAATCGTTCGAAGTTTAAAAAAAAGAATTTATTTGGATGTTAATCCAAATCTTTATTATGCTTCAACTGAATTACAAATTAAACTTCAACTTAATTTTACAAATCGGTTCTATTTATACTAATTCATTGATTACTTTGCATTTTAAAAGTGTGAGAAATAATTTTGTCAAATATGCAAAGTAAGCAACAAGAATTAGAATTAAAATTTACTTAAAAAATAAAAGTTTCAAGTTACAATTTTAAAATAACGAAAAAATTATAAATTTTAACTTTAAAAGATATGTTTGTGAGAAAATTTCTGTAAGAAAATTTCCATTGATACGTCAGCATTTTTGGTATTGCGTGTGTACTACGTTATGTATAATTCTATCGTTAACTCTTCCCCTCTGAAAAATCTACGGCCCGTGAATCGATGTTTGATCTTGGTTAAATGCTTTTTGGCTCCGTTATTATATCATTAATATGAATTCTGGTTGATTCTACAACTGGTGGTATCCAAGTTGAACGTTTCGCCATAAGTTTTCTTGCTGTCAGTATTGCTGCTATGAAGAGAATAACCGATGTTATACTGATGTTTGTGGTAATTTCAATTATATCATTTGTGATTAATTTCAGTAGTTGTTTGACGTTGTTGAGGTGTAAGAGTAAACTCTTATTGTTTCATTCTGATATTGTACTAGAAAGTTTCCTGATAGAGTTTTTGTTTCATTCCCCCCAGTGACATTACCGTTAAAGTTGTTAAGAAAAAATGTGTCGTCATTTATTACTTCAATTTGTTCCTGGTTGTTATATTGGTATTCGCAGTTCTTATGCGAGCCTTTAGTTAGTTGGTTAGTACAATGGTCTTCCTTTAGTTTCTGTAGCTGTAAAAATTTACATGCCATGATCTTTCCATAGTTCTGACAAGGTTCTGTAATACCGAATGTTTCTCCTTTGGTTATGAGTAGATCCTTAAATTCCAAATCTATTTTTTTTGTGTTGTCTGTTGTGGATCGAACTTGATTGTGGTTATACTCAATTCTACTGGTTTTTGGCACTGCGATAACATACAGCATTATTGTGCCTTTACTAATAATTTTAGGTGTAGAGTATTCTATGGCCTCGATTATATTACAATATGGATATGTTTATAATCTTCGCTTTTGCCAGTTGTATTGTATTTATAACTTCTTTCAATTTTTCTTTGACAGTGCCTAAACGGTTGTATAAAACTTGCTCATATTGTGTATCTTCATGAAGTTTACTAGATATTTCGCTGTAACTTCTTATAATTTCTTGTGTCGTATTCATTAGAACATCGTTTATTTTATACTGTTGATTGTTGTTTTCCACTATGGTATTTTGGTTTCTAACAATTTCGTCCCAGTCTGTATGATCTGGAGATCCAGCTGACCATTTCCATGCGCTGCCTAACCAGTTAATGGAGCGCCTCGATCTCTTCGGTTCATCTATAAGTTCCGCCATTAGCTGAGCTGGGGTTTGAGTTTATTTTTTGTAGTAACTTGCTGTACTTCTTTTGAAACCAATTCTAAGACTGTTTGGTAGCCTTCTAGATATATTTTGTTGACTAAATGAAAATTGCCGTTCAAAATGTAACCAACGTCCTGTTTGATGGTGACTAGCTGCGTGTCATATTTGTAAATTTGTAAGGGTGTTGCTAACGCAAGCATCCCTAGTCTGAAAAGAAAAAAAAAATGATTAATTAGTTGGACTGGAGTTTTTTAAGTGGGCCTTATCAATTCTGCGGCCTGATTCAGTTGTGATGGTAACTCGATTGTCTTTCGCTACTACTTCTTTTTTGAACAAGGGCTTTGTTTTTTCCTTTATTTGTTTTATTGCGGCATAAACTGTTTCTCCAGCTTGGTATGATTTAGGTGCTTTTCGTTTTCGTTGCTCTCTGCCAACTTTCATTTTTTGACTCTTTTTAATACGCTCTACTTAGCCCTCATTGACCTCTGATTTAAAATTCACTAAGTTTTGGTAGTTTATCCGTGGCGATCTTCCGAAAAAGATATCATTTCGTTTTTTTCCTGCAACTGAGTGTATGGAATTATTATATCGGTCTACTGCGATGTTTATTATTTCTTTCATATTGAGACCCTTAAATTCTTCTTGAAGGCATTTTATAATTTCAATGATCGTGGAATGAACTCTTTCAACTGCTCCATTGACTTCGCTTCTTTGTGACAAAACCTGTTTCGTTGTGTATCACTATTATTTTCGGTGCTGTGAAATAGTGAATAATTTTGATGAGTTTATCCCGTATTTGAAGAATAGATCTATCTTTTATACGGAAGAATTTTGTGAATTTTCGAGAATTTGTCGATACAACTTATGAACTTCTCTTGTTTAATTTCGATTATGTCAATATGTAGAGTTTCGGCTGGATAGGTTGGAACCGGTTTCTAATAATTGTGGATTGTTAGGATGGCCAGGTTATATTTGTTAATATTGCAAATATCACAATTAGATGCGTATTTTTTTATTCGACTAGCCATCTGTGGAAAATAGTATTTCTCCAGTAATTGCTGTTTGTTTTCTTGCCAATTCCTGTGTGCTCTTTTATGTTCCTCTTGAATAACTCTAAACTGGTTCTCTTCATTTCTGGGATCTTCAACTATCATTTGGGTTATTCTTATTTTGTAACTCTGGAAGGTTTCTTGAAAGACTTCTTGTAATTGCTGAATGAATTGTTCCAGTATTTTGATACCATTGATAAGTGTTGGTATTAATCTTTCCTTTAAAATCCTTGTTAATGCAGCTTTGTCTATTCTTTCTAATTGCATAAAACGTCGATGGAAATTCGGGTGTGGTTGTTCATACCCGTACAGGTCCTTCCTTTCACTTATGATCAATTGGTTTCTGAAGACATTTATGGGACCTTTGTGGTGAGGTCTTAAATTGCTGATACCTTCTTCGGCAGTGTGAGCTGTTTTAGTCGATGGTGAGGTTATAGCACCTGAAATAGGTAACATATTTAGTTCTAGCGGCAACCTTGAGAGCGTATCAGCTACTTTGTTCGTAGTTCCTGGTTTATACACAAGTTCGTAGTTATATTCTTCGATGCGAGCTTTCTAACGTTTCAATTTCGATTTGCTATTACCGTTGTTCATTATGAATGTTAAAGGCTGGTGATCGGTCATTATTTTAATTTTTTTCGCACCATATAAGTAACTCTTAATTTGTCTAGAGACCATGCCATCGCAAGAAGTTCCTTCTCGTTTGTTGCGTAAGCCTCTTCCGTCTTGTTGAGAGATCTAAATATGTAAGTTATCGGATGGTCTTTTCCAACTTCTCCTTGGAAAAGTACTGCGCCAAGGAGAACCTCCCGGTGGTGAGTATAAAGGGCTTCTGAAAGGGAAAATAAGTAGTTCTGCTGATGTTAATAGCTCTTTCTATTTTTGGAATGTTTTTAATTCTTCTTCGTTCAAGCTTATTTTGACCTTTTTTGACTGATTCGCTTTGATCTGGGCATTTTCTCCCCGTGTTTATTTGGTTAAATGTTTGGCTATAGCGGCAAAATCTTTTATGAATCGTCGGTAATAGGATGTAAAGCCGAGAAATGCTTTGAGGTCTTTGAAATTTTCTGGTGGCTTTATTTTCTGGATGGCTTCAATCTTTTTTGGGTCGGTTCGAATTCCTTCAGTTGTTATTATAAATCCCAAAATTTCGGTTGAACCTTTTAAAAACTCTGTCCTGTCACGGTCGCCAGTTAACGAGTCAGTTAAGCGAGTCAAGTTTGTTCAGGCAGTTTGGATTACTTCCATTTTATTTATTTAGTTAATTAATTCACTTACAAAATGTAAAATCCAATGTTCATCGGATTGTAAAGAGGTTACTCTTGGATTGACGTTTCCTTGAAGATTATGTAATTACCCTATTAATGGTACGATGAGTATCACTGCTGTGCAGGATCCTTTGACTATCTTCTCACGGGTATAGTGGCTGATATCTTCTTGTTTGTGACAAGCTCTGAACGGTCCTATGTTCTCACGGGTACAGTGGTGTTGAGCTTGTCCTGTCACGGTCGCCAGTTAACGAGTTTAATCGTTCGAAGTTTGAAAAAAAGAATTTATTTGGATGTTAATCCAAATTATTAAGGGTTGGTCCTAATTTTTCTAACCCCTTTAAAGGAATCAGCAGTGAAGGTTAAGAAAGCTTTAAAGGAGTGTAAGTTTCTGGACTTCAACATCAACGACTTGACGATGTCGAATCCATCAGTTCCGAAACTGGTGTGTCTACCAAAGATTCACAAGGAAGGTGAGCAGTTCAGGGAGATCATTTCCGCTAATGGCGCCCCAACATACAAAATTGCGAAATGGCTCGTGAAAAGATTTGGGGAAATGGATTTCCGTTCCTGTTCTATCAAGAATAGAGAGGAATTTATAGAAAAAACGAAAGGCTTAAAGATTGGTCCTGATGAATTAATGGTATCGTTCGATGTCAAAGCGCTCTTTCCCAGTGTTCCAGTTAACGAAGCTCTTGAATATTTGAAAGTATGGTTATCAACACAAGAAGGAGAAACAGAAACAGAAAATTGGAACAACAAAGTAAAGGAATACCACAAATTAGCAAGACTTTGCATGGAGGAGAATTACTTCGAATTCAGAAACGAGATGTACAGAACAACATCGGGAGTATCGATGGGCAATCCACTTTCACCATTTATCGCAGAATTATTTATGTCCAAATTGGAAAAAAGAATGGAGGAGGATTCTCTGATGCCTAGAGTATGGATGCGGTATATTGATGACGTCTTCGCGATAGTGGACAAGGAAGAACTGGAGAATATAAACAGATGCATCAACAAATTACATAGAAACATCGAATTTACATTCGAAATTGAGGAAAATGGAGTGTTACCTTTTTTGGACATATTGGTGAAAAGAAAATCTGAAAAAATTGGATTCAAGATATATAGGAAGAAAACAACAACACAAAGATGCATTCCACGGGACTCGTACCATTCAACGAAACATAAAATGGCGGCGTTCAACTCTATGATCCATAGAATGCTAACCACACCGATGGACAGACACGACTATAGATCAGAAGTAAACTTCATTTTGGACACGGCTGTGAAGAACGGTTATTCTACTGAACGTATTAACAAACTCATTGGGAAGAAAAAACGAAAAATTGAGCAGGAGAATATGAGCACATTGTTTAAACAGAACAGGATATTGGAAGAACAAAGAACAACATGGGCATCTTTAAGTTATGATCATCACTGTACAAACTTGATAAATAAACAACTAAGGAAACACAATATTCGGACATCGGAAACCATTAGTAAATATCAACTTGGGAGTTTGTTAAATTCGGCTAAGGATAAATTGAAGATACATGAAAGATGCGGTGTGTACAAAATCAATTGTAATAATTGCGATAAATTTTACATAGGACAAACGAAGAGACCCGTTACAACAAGACTTAAGTAACATTTAAGTGAAATAAAACGTGCAAGGAGAGTAGGATTTAACCGGATTTTCGATTCTATGGTTGCAAAACACATTTATGAAACGAACCACACAATCACGAAAGATAACTTAAAGGTAATAAAAGAGGTAAAAGGAAAACATAGGAGAGAAGTTCATGAAAGCATGCAGATATACAAATCAAACAAGGACTGCCTACTAAACGCGGACGAAGATAACGCGGCTACTTGGCTCTTTAAATTAATTATTTGACCAGTTTTAAGGTTTAAAACAGGTATAAATTTAGTTTGTAAATAATATAAAAAAAAAAAAAATAAATAATCAAATTCTAGATTAAGTCAGGTAGATTATATTAAGTCAGGTATAATATTCCTAATTTTAATAGATTTCAATTTTTATTGTTTGTTGTCTTAATTAGAAGAAAATCAGCTTTGATAAAGTGCGTATGTAGCGCACGAAATATATTAGCGAAAAATAAAAGTATTTTATTCCGAATAAAAGGAAGTTTTCTTTTCACACCAATAAAAAAAAAAAAATTATATTTCGGAAAAATTATCAACCATTGAAAAAAAAAATTTTTGAAGATAGTAGAATCCAACCACATACATTTGCAGATTAATAAGTTTTGAGTAAATATGACCGAAAACGTTTTGTTAGTAATTCAGCACTCATATTTTAAATTATTTATACTCTTATTTATTAGAGTATATTATTTATACTCTTGAAAAAAATGAGCTTAAGCCTTTATGTAAAGAAATATTTAAGATAAAAAAGATATTTTGAACAAAATGCGCAATTGCTACCTTGTTATTGGTTTTGTTATATACAAGTATTGGGTTTTGATCAATTATATACAATATTGATCAATTATATCCAAGTATAAGAAATATCAATTATATACAAGTATTGGGTTTTGTTGCAACTAAAGTTGCAAATAGTGTTTTTTTTGCTATTATTTTCATCATAAACAAAAGTATAAATGTTTTTAACGTCCATTTTATTCAATTTCATTTAAATTGAACAATAACTTAAATTAAGTTTTGGTTATGGTATATAAAAACATGAAAAAAATTGTAACTCTTTTTAATATCCCAAGTAACAATTTCCAAGAGTAATGCCCAAAAAAATTGACCCAAAATTACATAAAAATCTCATACCACCCTCGAATACTCTCATAATTTTTTTTTCTTTTCTTTGTTTTTATGCAACTCTCGTAAGGTTCTTATTTAAAGTCTTTAAGCATTTAAAGACTTAGCACTAGTGCTTGATTTTTTCGATACCCGATTTACTTTAATTTTACGTCTCCACTACGTATAAAACGCTTTAGGAAAAGTGTACAATGTCAAGAGCTTTTAATAAACTTTTTGGAATTTGATACTTTGTAAAATTTACGTCGTAAGCACATTATTGAAGTCACCGTACCTTGTCATATAAATGTTGTCAGAAATAACCGATAAAATAAACTAACATATATTTTCAGCAATAAAGTTCTATTTATCAAGTTTTTTTTCTTAAAATGCAGCATAATGAAATGCACAATTATAGTTTTATTTTAAAACAATAAAGCTTAAGTTGGAATTTATGCACATTAGTACATTTTTTTTTTGCTAAACAACTCTTAAATTTTAAAATTTAAGTAGAAAAAAAGAAATAAGATATTATAGGGTTAAAAAATATGTATAAACATTTTTTAAATATTAATTATTACCGAACGTATTGTGTATAAAATAGGTAGATTATGTGATGGCAAAAAATTTTGCATATCGAGTTTTCGTTGGGAATGGACTTCTCCATAATAGGGAAGTGTAAGTAAACTATTTTTAGCAACCTGTCGGTCTGCCGGTCTGTCGGTCTCTGTAATTTTATATGTAAGTTTATTTAGACCATGACACGGACTGATCAACTTTTGTGATAATATATCAGTTATCATATATCTGTTTTACATATTTGCCCATTTTGAAGAAAATGTTCAACCGATTTACTTGTAATTTTATATATAAGCTTCACTAGACCAACCGCGAAACCTCCTTACTTTTGGAAGAAATCAGGCCTCACCAACTGGACGTTTACTGGAGGCCAAATATACATTTTTGCGTATATAAAGAGAATTGATCAACCGATTTCATTGAAATTTTATATTTAAATTTTTCGTACTGAAACAATGAACATATAAATTTTTTTGGAAAGATCAGGGCTTGAACGCTGATCTGCGGGCCGATTTTACATTTTTCACCATATCTACGGAACGAATTGATGGAATTTTTTGAAATTTGATATTTGAGTTCTGGTTATTACCAAAACTAACTGGCGTGCATTTCAGGGAATTCGGATAGCACAAAACGAAACTGTACTAAGAGCCAAATTTACATTTTTTTAGGTATGTTAACTATAAGCTTACAAATGTCCTAAAAATTTGAAAGAAGTATTTAACAGACATTTTTTTAATATTCTGTAACACTTCCACTTAACTACACAATACACAATGCGGTCGGTTATGATGTGCTGACCACATCAGATTTTTTTAGTTGGCGTTGCTTTTTTTCGAGCTACAATATCAACTTTTATCAGCAAAAAAATTATTTTAATTTCCCAAATTTATAATTTTATAATATTAAATTTTTGAATACAAATATTTATTGATTACATATCACATATGTAAACATTATGTATATTTTGTTTCATTTTTGTTAAAAAAAATAATTATTAAAATTGGAGTAGATATCTTTTTTATAAAGTTCGGAGTAAGACCGATATATTTATTCAACAATTTATTGCTTTCTCTTTCTAGTAGCACTATTATAAGTGGCTTGTGAGAGTTTTCGTAATTCTCATACTAGTTTTGGTATGAGAGTTATATGCTGTAAAAACTCTTTTAATGGGAGTTTAACTCTCATTAGAAGAATTAATAACTCTAGTAATTGCGCTTTTTTGCTCTTATAAAGATCTCATTAGGATCTTCTACAAGACTGAAATTATAAGAGTAATATTCTTTAAGAATTCTCAATATAGCTCTACAAGAGTCTTATGAGATAAAAATTGTTATAATAAGAGATAATAAATTGGTACTGAACTTGTTTTATAAGAAAGAAAGTTAAGTACAAGTAATTTATTCTAAATGCCGGTATAACTTAATTTGGATATAGCAGAGTTATAAATAAACTTAGCTTAATATTTTATTTAGCTTATAACATAATCTACAACTTTTAAAAGCACTACAACGTTACATGAAAAATATTATAATTTGTAAGTATTTTTAAGTAATGATTTGCTTGTAGATCATTAAGTAATGAGTAATTTAGAGAATGCAATAGAAAGCTGATAAGCGTTTCAAGGAAAATTTTCAATAAAAAACTTGAAAATAACATAATACTTTATTCCGTGTTTTATGTACTTTTTAAATGTTAGATATTCTTAGAAAAACAAATTAAAATACTTGGAAAAATGAACCAGGGACCGATCTAACATTTCTTACCACATCTAAGAAACAAATTGAAAGTAAATAGAATGTAAATAGAATGTAGAACAACGTTCTACAAAATCAAAATTTATTTCTACGTGTTGTACAAGGACTTCAAAAATATTGAACGCATTCTTATACCAATCGTGTTTTTTGTTTTGTGCTAGGCTCTTAAATTATCTAATATATTATTTATTTCTTATTTTCATGCTAAGATTCCAAAATTATCTAGGCTTTATAATAAAGAAGAATCATTGATAAAATCAATGAATAAATTTATTGCTAAAGCAGCGTTTTTTGAATTGCTGAATAAAATTCAAATTTTTTTTCTGAGCTTTTCTTAGCTGTCTTTCTATATCTGTCTTTCTATCTTTTCTATCAGATTAGCCATTTAAAATTAAGCATTTATCTACGATTTATTTAGTTTTCAATTTCATAGCTATTATGAGCTAATTTTAATCTTTCACAATTCATACAATTATTCCAATTTACTTTTCTATAAACATAAAACTATCGTTTTCTAAATTATCAAAAATTTTACGTTTAATCACAATTAATCGATCAATTACAAATTCTAAGGCTTTTGAAAATTTTAATTTATCCTACTGACGTTCCACATAATTCCTTAATTGCAAACATTTGGAACTTATATACAAGTGATTTTATTAATTTGGTAAAGCCATAAAATGGCTACTGAATAAATTACCTACTCTCAAGGTGTTACCGATCTTTAAAATCTATCAATATTTCATGATAAAAATATATTTGATAAAATTTTAAATTTACAAATACAAAGTATTTTGAAACAACATTTTACGGATACTACAATCCAATAAAACATGGGATTCTGTTACAAAAAAACCTTTTTGTGTTACAAATGAAGGTTTTTGATACACTTAATTATATACTTATACACAAAAGGTAAAATTTTGATTCTGCTACGACTTTTTAATCTGTTTTTTTTTTTTTTAAGTGAAATAGCAGGGGCCCAAAACCGCACTGTCACTTCCTAGTGGTGGGCCCCGGTAATGGCGGAGCATAAAGGGGTGATTGAAACGATCAAAGTTACGTTCGTGTCGTGTTCATGTTTCGCGGCGAGCCTCTTACTTACTTACTCTTACTTACGGTAGGGCAGGACAAAATAAAAACCCAATACCCACCGCGGCAATGACGAGCACTTCAGGCCAATCAAAAGAGCCAAAACTCATTGGAAAGTCTGAAGTCGCTCCGAAAATGGCGGCAAGGGAAACGGAAGGATCATCGACCAGCACGCCAAATACAAGCGTCCCGGGTGAACCCGGGTGAACTTGTAAATGTCTTCTAAATTTTGCTGTAGAAGATTAGAAATAGTGCTCTCAAGTTTTCCCCGCACGATGAAGGCCACATCGTCGGCATATCCCCAGACACGCGCCCCGGAGCCCCTGAGAGCAGCGATTAGATCATCCACTACAATGGACCACAGGAGGGGCGAAAGAAGGTGAGGGAGGTGGCAGTTGGCTGCTTCCTTGATATAGAGGGAGCGTGGCACAAACGAGGGATTGATGCGACGACGAGCAGATGGGTTAATCGGATGCTACAGGATAGGATTATTAAGTCCACCATAGCTGACGATATACTCTTCATCTCCGCTGCAAAAGGATGTCCGCAGGGCGTGGTTCTTTCGCCCCTGCTGTGGTCCATTGTAGTGGATGATCTAATCGCTGCTCTCAGGGGCTCCGGGGCACGTGTCTGGGGATATGCCGACGATGTGGTCTTCGTCGTACTGGGAAAACTTGAGAGCACTATTTCTGATCTTCTACAGCAAAATTTACGTGTTGTGGAATGGTGGTGCAAAGGCGTTGAGTTAAATATAAATCCAAGCAAGAGCACTTTAGTCGCCTTCACCAGACGCAGAAGCAGGGATAGATTAACGAGCGCAATTCTGTTTGGTGAACGTATTAGCTACTTTAGGGAGGTGAAGTATCTGGAGGTAACTCTGGATGATCGTCTCTCTTGGAATACCCATATAGATAGAGTTATCGGGAGAGCTACGGCGGCCTTGTGGACGTGTAGGAGCTTCATCGGGGGAACCTGGGAAATTAGTCCCAGAATAGCACTGTGGCTATATACGGCCCTTGCTAGGCCCATCGTCACCTATGCGTCGATTGTATGGTACCGTGAGCTGAAAAAGCTACAGAGGCTGGCCTGCCTGGGAGTGACCGGGGCAATGCGGACGGCTCCCACCGCTGCATTGAAGGTGATGATCGGATTGCCGCCACTGCACCTCCACATATTGAAGGAAGCTCGGCTAGTGACTTACCGACTTCTCTCTGGCAAGGACGGGGCAGGGCTAAAGTTGGCCCACTGATCTCACAGAGGCTTCATTGAGAGCGATCCGATTCTAAGAATAACCATGTCGGATACCTGTCTGCCGCGGTACAACTTCGACCACAAGTACAGGGTTCTGTTTCCTGATCGATGGACGTGGGATTGGGGTGGTCCGGTACTTAGGTCGGGTTCGAGCGTGTGGTATGCGGACGGGTCCAAAACGGAGTCGGGTGTGGGTTCAAGCCTATACGGTGTTCGCCCGGACACGCGTGTATATGCAACCCTTGACCCGTATTGCACAATGTTCCAGGCCGAAATACATGCAATATAGATGCAATGCACTTATGGAATTGGCTCATTTGGGTGCCGGGCAATAGTGGCCATGCGGGCAACGGAGTTGCCGATGAGCTGGCGCGGAGGAGAGATCAGGGGCTGACTTTGTGCAGCCGCTGCCTTTCTGCAGTCTGCCTTCTTCCGTCGTGGGGGCCAGGCTTGCCTGCCTGCTCGAGGCGGAATGCCGCCGTCACTGGCGGGACACGAAAGGGTGCCGTCATGCGAAAGTGTTTCTTTCGGCGTGCTCCAGCGGATTCACCGCAGAGTTACTGGGGATGGGCAGGAGCCGGGTTCGCACTATTGCGAATTTCTTCACGGGGCACTGCCCAGTGAAATACCACCTGCATAGGGTTGGGAATTCGGGCTCCCCCCTGTGCAGATTTTGTGGGGGTGGCGATGAGACCGCCGTGCACATTCTCTGCGACTGTCCGGCACTGGCTGTTCGGCACTGGCTGTCCGTTGGATGTCTTGGACAAGGGTCCCTAAGTGTTCAGGAACTGTTGTCCAATTCCCTTAGGGATATCTCCGGCTTTGGGATTGTGACGGGGATATTATAGACGGGGGAGTGGGGGGGGGCTACAATAAGTCAAAGATGGCTGCGGTGGCTTGGGGGGTTACTCCTGCCCCACTCGGTTCCCTTAGAATCTACAGAATCTAGTGAAATAGCAAGGCTTAGCAACGTATTTGTGATAGCAAAATGTGTATTTTCACAAGTGGAAGAAAACCTTATCATTATCATGCGCACGAATTTATTGGTATTCCAATACCAAATAAGAAACAATTTGTTATATCTGCTATAAATATTTCTCAATTCCTAAAAAAATATTTTGATTCTGACTAGAAAATATTTGTATATGAAATTGTTGCAGTTTATTCAGAAACATCTTTTACAAAAACAAATAGATAGTTTTTTCAAAATAAAAATGAATTTGAAAACGGTATATGTATTTCTAAAATTGTTTTAAATTATATTTAAAATAATTTTAGAAATACATAAATAAAATTTAAAAAAATTTAAAATAAATTTAAAGAAACTTTTTTGCAAATTAACTATAATGGCAATATGGTTGTCATAATTTTAGCTATAGTTTGTGTAGGTTCTCTTTAAAAAATATAATTAATTTCGAAAAAATTTCTCTAAATGTAGCTTTACTAAGGTTGAAAACATTCAATTTGAAATATTTTCTAAATTAAAAAAAAATTTAAAATTGGATACGCGATTTTTACAAAATCAAAAGGTAAATTTAATATAAATACACTTTGATATTTGACTTTATAAATATTTAATTCTTATATTTAAAGTGCTCTAGACTTGTAATGTACATTTTATTTACACTGAAAGCCTACAACCCTTGTTGTATGCTGATTTATTAATGAAATTAAATGACAAGAGATTCTCAGAAAAATTCCGAATTCCACGAGAAAATTTTCATGATATTTGCATCAGTCTTCCCGAAGACCTAGAACCTGAGCCAAATTTCATATTAAGTAGCCATAAAAAAGAAACAGATGAAGAAAAAGTGGCTATGTGCTGGTAGGCTTTAAACAGTTGCTGTGAATATAAAGTTACAGGCAATATGTTTGGTTTCAGCAAAGGGACTGTACACAAATTTTTCCATGAAGTCCATGTTTTTCCCTGAGCAAAAACAAAAAAAATTAACGCCAATTCATATACGACTTCCAAATTCACAAAAGGCTTCGCAAATAAGCACACAATTCCGAAAAATAACTAAAATTTCTCAAATTTTGGGTGCAGTAGATGGGATGTGGAATATGCATCCCACCGTTACTGCACCTTTGGAAGGAGCAAGGGACTTTGTGAACAGAAAAAGATAGAGTTCTATTGTCTTACAAGCCGTAGTTGACCATGAATTTCCGGAGAATGTTCACGATTGCGGTAGTGTTGAGAGGCTCAAAATTGTTGAGATCTTTCTCACAAAAGGTTCTCCACGCATGGGTGGAGTCATGACTTGATAAAGTCATAACTTGATTTTCAAATTATTGAAAACACTTTCACACACTTTCTTAAATATTAACATACTCTCTTAAACTTGGGTTAATTATGTATATTTAAATTATCTACATAATGATTCACTTACACATTAACAATTTACTGTAATTTTGAAAAATGAATTAACAGTAAAATTCATTTTCCTCTCGTTATAATATGTATAAATGGTTTGAAATTCTACACATATTTTCTATTATGAAAGTAGTCACAGTGCAGCTTAGTTGATTTAAAAAAAAAGTGTTCTTTGAAATAAAATAATTATGTATAAATATTTCAAATTGAACATAAAAAGTAAATTAAGTAAATGTAATAATAATAATAGTTGTAAATGAATTAATAAATAAAAAATAAAATAATAATAAAGAACATTATAATTAAATTTGAAAATATTGTGGTTTTTTAATTAAGAACATGAAATTGTCTTCTTGTTCCGAAAAATTTTTATCGGAACACTCATACATACATCACTCTGTTTCACAGTTAATATTCACGTTAGAGTCTTCAACATCATCACAATCATATAAAATCATCCAATCAGATAATTATTTTAACTTGGACACTTGCATCATACATACACAATTTCAACTTCAATCAAACAAATTGCACATTCAACCATTCAACGATTTAACGACTTTCAACCTTTTCCGGGCGAATCCTAGTGCTTTAGAAGAAGAAACAAATGGCGACTCGGACTCTTTTAGCCCTGAGACCGAGATAAAACACGAAGTAGACTCTGTGCGCGTTTGTTTACCCCTATTTTAGTCTGCCAACCCGGCGACCTGGTTCATTCAGGTCAATTTTCGGTTCATAGAATAACCATTAGCGATACCACATACTGTCTAACTGTATCGATTCCGTAATCGATATTTTAAATAATCACCGAGTTCGCAGCCATGTGAAACTCTGAAAGAGGTCCTCATAGAAAGACATTCACTTTTGGAAATTAAAAAATTGGAGTCTCTAAAGGATCAAGAAGATATCGGTGATCATAGGCTATCCGAAGTCTCTAGGTCCATGCGGATGCTACCGGGTAGCTCATTGAATGAAAATATTATAATAAATTTATAGCTTCGTGACCTACCGCGCAACATTTACATCACCTTACTGACCGTGTGTGGTAAGGTAATGAATAAACTCACCTCTCTGTTATACCAAATCAGGCAAGCATTGGATGCAAAAATCGACCTTCGGACTTCTTGCTTTCTGCTGTAAACGGCACTCCAATACAAACTTACGGTACCAAACTATTTCAACTAAACATCGGTTTGCGCAGAAAATTTTCACACGCTTTTATCATCGCGTCAGTAGGTAAATCTATAATAGAGGCTGAATTTTTGGAACATTTCGGGCTATTGGCCGATCTTAGGAGCAGGATATTGGTAGAACCAACCACAAGCATGTCGGTTGAGGTTTCGCAGGCTAAGGCTGACGTTGTGACAACTTTGCATTACGCCGTAGATAATGAATACGGAAAAATTCTTAAAAAATATCCAACCCTTACTCAGGATTCAGATTATTCCATACCTGTGAAGAATTCGGTCGTGCATCACATTGTGACCAAGGGACAACTTCCTTAATCCTCTCCACGTAGACTTGATTCAGTGCATCATAAAACCGCTAAAAAAAGAATTCGAATATATGGGCAGCATCGGGATATGTAGACCTCCTTCATCATCCGTTTCGTCACCATTCCATATGGTTAGGAAAAAAATCGATTGGCGGCCGTGCGATGATTACCGGCGTCTGAACGCTGTCACGGTGCCAGACCCTATCCCTCACATTCCAAAATTTTCCATGAATTTATTCGGTAAGCGTATCTTTTCAACAATCGATCTTATTAGAGATCAATTCACTTGATCCCTGTTTCACGCGTAGACACGATAATTAACTTCCCGGTACCTAATTTGGTCCGCCAAATGCAATGCTTTATAGGCATGATTAACTATTACCATCGGTTCGTACCTGATCTTGCTAAATTACCTTTCCAGAAAACTCACCCCCGCCGAGCAAAAATATTCAGCGTTTGATCGCAAGCTAGTTGCAATTTATTTAGCTATAAAACATTTTCGGTATTTCGTCGAAGGACGCGAATTTTCAATACTTACCGATCAATACAAACCCTTAGTAACGGAATTTTCAATACAAACCCTTAGTAACGGCCCTTTTTACTAAAACCAAGCGAAGCCTGAGGTATGCCAGACACTTAGATTATATTTCGCAGTTCACAACTAAAATATGCCACATTCGTGGTAGTGATGCATTATCGCTCATTGTTTATCGCGAATAAATAGTTTTGATTCTTCTTCCAGCAAACTTTTGGTCGATTTTGGAAAAGCTTCCAAAGCTCAGGAGACTAACGAGGAGTTAAAAATCCTTCTTTTTGCCGTCATCAAGTTTCAGACTTCAAAAAATTTCGCTTCCTAGTTTGGACGTACATTGCGAAGTCTCTACCTCACGACATCGCCCTTACATTCCAAGTCCTCTGCGTAACAGTATTTTTGAGCACTAAGATAGTTTTTTCCCCCGGTAATTCGCGCTTCGCGTAAGCTTGCAAGGATAAGTATTTTTGGCCAAAGATGGATGTTGACGTCGCGAAATGGACTATAGCTTGTTTAGCCTTACGAAGATTTAAAATTCATCGACACGCGAAGTCAAAATTCGGGAAATTTGACCTATCTTCGGGCCAATTCGAGCATATCCATATGGATCTAGTAGGCCCTATACCGATTTCAGGTGGCAAGTCATACATCTTAACAATTGTCGATCGTTTTTCACGATGGCCTGAGGCTTACGCTATCGGGCATATGACCGCGTCGACAGTCACGGTCGCTTTCGCCGAGAATTATATTCCGCGATTCAAATCTAGAATAACCACGGACCAAGGTTCACAATTTGAATCTAAGTTATTTGCGGAACTAACGAGTTTATTCGGAATCCACAAGATCCACACAACCCCTTACTGTGGAACTGCTTTACCGATAACTTAAATCCGCATTACCTGCATGTGTAAACACGTTTTATTAGGTTCCCCGGTAGAGATGGTATCTCCGTTTACTTAGTGAGATTTTTATCGGCGAAAAACCAGATATTAACGACTGCGACACTGTCATAACGCGGCTCCGTTATGAGCACTATACGGAAACTAATTCCAGCGGAACCGAAAGAGACGGAACAGAAGGTTTTCATTCCAAAAGATTTAAATAATTCTCAACATGTTTTCGTTCGGGTTGATAAAGTAAAAACGGACTTAACACCTCCTTATGACGGACCATTCAGGGTCATTAGAAGATTTAGAAAACATTTTATGATAGATATTAACGGGCGAAATTTTTCTATTTCAATTGACCGTTTAAAGCCTGTATTTAGCATTTTGGCATTGGAATTAAATGGTCACAAAAGCTCACATCACATTAAATTTAAATAATTCTTGGAGATAGATAAATTTTTCTTACCTTTTTCATTTTTTTTACTTGCAATTTTCATTCTTCATACTAAAATTTTTATTAATTATAATAAATAACGAATCATATTGATTTTTTTTATCTCTTTTTAAATACGTTAAATCTCGGGGAAGGGTGTTGTTGAGATCCTTCTCAAAAAAGGTTCTCCACCCCTGACTTAATTTTCAAATTATTGAAAACATTTTCACACACTTTCTTAAATATTAACATACTCTCTTAAACTTGGGTTAATTATGTACATTTAAATTACCTACATAATGATTCACTTACACATTGATAATTTATTTTAAATTTGAAAAATGAATTAACAGTAAAATTCATTTTTCTCTCGTTATAATATGTATAAATGATTTGAAATTTTACACATTTTTTCTATTATGAAAGTAGTCACAGTGCAGTTAAGTTGATTTAAAAAAACCAATGGTCTTTAAAATAAAATAATTGTAAGTGTTTCAAATTGAACATAAAAAATAAATTAAGTAAATGTAATAATAATAATAGTTGTAAATGAATTAATAATTAAAAACTAAAATAACAATGAAGAACATTATAACTAAATTTAAAATTATTGCGGTTTTTTAATTAAGAACATAAAATGATCTTCTTGCCAAAATACATCTGGAAGCCATAGAACTCTTCCAGCGTCATAACGAATTGATTCCGGGGTCGAATTTTTTATCAGTAAGGTTAAAATTTTTTATTAGAGATCCTGCTTACCCTCCCTTATCTTGGATATTAAAGGATTACCCTGGAACAGTCTGTGCTAAGTGTAAATATTATTATTAAATAATAAAATAATACTTTAGTATATTTCTGTTTTGTTTACTTTTTTTGTTCTCGGGAGGATTTCCTCATCAGGCGGATGTTGTGAATTTTCTTCACATGTTAATGGAGCTGTAGGATGTTGTGAATTTTGCGAACTTTCTCCAGATGTTGATGGAGATGTAATATTATTAAGGTTTATTAAGGGCGTACGTAATTCTTCTTAACATTCAAGAGGTATCAGAAAATTTACTTACTGCTAGAATTAAAACCTTAATTTTGAATGGCAGTTGCCGGTTATTATTTTCACAAATTTGTATTTTATTTGCTCCTCGTCTCTGTGATATCCCATGAGTTTCATGTCACTAGAGATCATCTTATAAATTTCTGCTGAGCGGGTTTTTTTTTATCAAACATGTCCAGAACTAATCCAAACAAAATAACAAGAAACAACTTATTAAATTTAATCTTTTTTGAGTGAATTTTATTTACCTGCTTCATTATTGCCAAGAAGGTGGTAGTTTCGCATTTTGTCCAATTTAGCGATTTTTTCCTTTTTTCCCGCATATCCATTATGTATGCTTTTTCAAAAACTTATTTTTTTTTAGTAGTAATATCTTAATGTTTTCACCGGTGCTAGCTAGCTACAGGTAATGTAGTTTTTATTTAGCTTGAACTAAAAACCATCAGCTATTTTAGCTAGCTTAATTTAAATTTTTGACGCGTTTATACCGTAGCTATATACGTCTTTGACGCGTTAAACTTAAGCTAATTTAACTTCAGTATAAACGCCGCTATTGAATGGTTATATTTGATTTCTGTAAGTTTTTTAATAAATACGTATTTTTAAAGCGCTTTGTAAAAATTCAAAACTTTATAACATTTAATTATAAGAATTTTTATGTCGCACTTTTTTTAATAAATTTTGTTATAAAGTAATTAATAATAAAAAATAAAAAGATAATAAACATATTTTTTTATTTTTTGTCGAAAATACTTTTTTTTTATCACGAAGTAATAAAAATAAAAAAGTATTTGTCAAAAGTATTGGGTTACTTGTCAAGAAATTCAATAATAATTTTTGGTTAAACAAAACACTCACGAGACAAACTTTTCATTTTACAGCAATAACAACTAATAGACGTTTGAAGCCTAGATCAGCAGTACAATCTTTCCGCTCGAAATTCGTAAAACATTTGCGTTCCCATTTTTAGACATACTTTATGGCTCAAAAATTTACGTTAAAAAATTTAAATAATAAGATGTAAAAAAAGCAAGCAGCATTTTGTACGTATTGTAAAAAGTTTTTAAATATTTAGAATATAAAAAAGAATGTGTCTAAAAATTAACAGTGCAAAATTTATTAGAATTGTTCTTTGAATAGGTAATATAAAGGTAAAACATATTAGGTCTGTCTGCGATAAAACTTGCAAAAACTTTAAAAAGAGAAACAATGACGTAATTTCTTGCAAAACAAAAAAAAAATCTTGTATAAAACAAACGGAAAATTTGAATAAACTTTTAAAAACTTTATAAATATGTGATAAAAGCCAAATTTTAAAGAATTTATCAAACATAAACAAATATTTTTTCGTTATAACAAAAATCCAAATTTTTGATTTTGGACTTTGAAAGTGTGAAGTTTTGAAAATATTATTTGTTAATCCATTTTGTTTATTTTATTTGTTACTGAAATATTTCGAAAAAAAATTACTATTGATGAAAAAAATTTTTTTCAAAAATAAAACTTTCTGACATAACCAAGAAAAGTTTTTAAAAACTTTCTTATCCCAGATAGACCTATTATGAGCTAATTTTTTTTTAAGATTACCATAATGTTTTTATATCTAAGAAGTCGCAATAGTCAATTTTCTTATGAAATATTCCGATTTGTTGCCTTTGTTCCTGTTTTTTTGTTTAAATTCCATTGATCATGTCGCATTTCTTATTATTTTTTTGTTTTTTTTTATGTAAAAAGAGTTTAATATTTCAAAAAATTTCCAAATATTATACACATTATTTAAAAAGCTTCCCAACGGACAAAAATTTACATAGGCAGCTGTAAATTTTCAATCGGAATTTTGAGTTATTTGCTTATACTATTTATTTCAAAAATAAAAAAAATATTCAAATCCGGTCTTAAAAATATATGATTGTATTTTCCGAAACATTTTAAATATTTTTTTGATTAAGATATTAGTTACTTATTAAGTTTTTAATATTTTTCTTAAATCAAAATAGAGGTAAATTTTGAAGTGTATAAAAAATTTTTATTGGTAAAGTAATATTTAATTGTATTTTAGATATCCCTTTATTGAAAACTAATGAAATGCTTTCAGTACTATATAAAATGTTGAAAGTGAAGGTTGTGCTTGTAGTTTTTCCGCTTTTCGCATGTATTTTGAGAATTTTAAAATAACTATTAATTAAAATATTATTATATTTAATTGATGTTTTAAATAAATTTTCAGAATTTTATCTGCTTTATAATAAGTGCGAATTTATTTCGTTATTTCTTCTCAAAAAATAGCCATTTTGATTTAAAACAATAAAAATGTTTCCTGCACTTTACCAAGGGGTAAAGCTATTACAAGGGTAATACCCTGCACTTTGGCAATCTGAGTTTAAAAACTTGTTTTTGAAATATTTAGAAATAAATTTGATTGCAAAATGGCAGTTACTTGAACCTGCCAAACCGCTCAATAGAAACTTGACGGATATAATATCATATGTCGTTCGCGAACGAGCTTCTCTTTAAGAACGAAACTTAGCTGATTAGTTCACTTCTTCAAAAATGAATTATTCATCGTTCACTAAGAATTCCAATTCTCTTTTTTAGTTATTAAAAAAATTACTTCACATACATTGGTAATTGATAAACATTTTATATTTTTCCTTATTTTTTTCAGTATTAATATAACACAGTAGAAGTAAAATTGAACGATATACTAAATCAAACACTCATAAAAACGAACAATATACTCCTACATGCAAAATTGATAAAAGCTAATGTGAAGTAAAATAAATGAAATACTATACACACAGAAATGATTGAATTAGTTGCCAATATAAATACAATACAAGTAAAATTGAACGATGTACTAAATCCAATACAAATATAAAAGAAAGAGACCTGAAGTAAATGACATTTTATTCTATACAAATAAAAGTGATCGAATCACTATGCCAATATCAATATAAAAGTAAATCCTTACCAATATAATATACAATGCAAATAAAATTTATATTGTATAAAACGAGGCATGAAGTATAAATGAAATCCAACATAAATAAAATTAAACAATATACTAAATAATGCTACGGTTATATACAATACAAAGAACAACGAACGAGAACTGATCAAATATAAATAAAATGCACTACAAACACAAATAAAATAGAACGATTCACGTCATACGTGCCTATTGCCCAATATAAATGCAAGGCAAATAAAAGTAACCAAATTAAAAATCTACCTAAATAAGAAAATTGAAAAATTGGACTAGTTGATTCAAATTGAAAGCTACTCGTTCCTGTATGAAATAAAGAAAGGAAGCCTTGAACTGGTCTAACATATATCTTATGTTTATCCATAAGATATTAAAAAAAAGATAATAATTATCATCGCTTACCTAAATATTTTAAATAAAAGAAAAAACTAAAAAAAAATAATGATTATAAGTTAACATTATAGCCCATTAGGGATTAAAGTAAAATATATAAAGTAAATTAAACAAAAGTTTAAAAAAATAGGATAGGATTTCAGTTTCTTTCGAGTATTAAAAATAAATATAATTACAAATATTTTTATTCTATAAATTGCTTATGAGGAATAATAAATTCAAACTCAAATGGTTTAAAATTTTTATTTTTTCAAACTTAAGAAATTACTTATAATTTAACAGTTTTTTAAATAAAAGCTTTCTCTACGTTTTAAACTTTTTGGTTTATATAAGTAGAGACATTTTGTGGTCCAAAACTTATTACTAATTTACAAAACCCATTACATATTTTTTTCTTTAAAATTTACCATAAATACGAATAGCCATATAATTATAACCAAAAAACATGTAATAATGTATGCAGAAGGGAAGTGAACGAAATGAACGATTGAACGAGATTTTATAATCGGTCAGTGAAAAAAAGTAGTTCATTCAGAAGGCATCACTGAAATGAACGATATTGCCCATGACTAATGTTTTTCCTAAAATTTAAAATTAACTTTCGGAGTTGTATGGCAGCTACCCGAACCTGTCAAGCAATACAACCAAAACTTCAGAAATATATCTGAACTGAAATTGGACACTCGACTGCGAGGTTCATGAATTTAGCCTTAATGTTTTTCTAAATATTTAAAATTTTCTTTTAGAGGTCTATAGCAGTTACCCGAACCTGTCAAGTCATTTACTAAAACTTAAGGGTATATCTGATCTGAAATTGGACACACATTTGCTGAATTTCATGAATCTACCTTTTTTATTTTTCAAAATATTTAAAACTAACTTTGGAGTTGTATATCAGCTACCCGAACCCGTTGACCGAATTGCTCCAAAATTAATAGCAGCCGTCGTTGGCACAAAAGAAAAAACTCGTGTGATCCGACGCGCGAACGGACATATCTAAATCACCGCAGAATTTTACGCTGAGCAAGATTACTGAAAATTCAGGAACCGTAGAAAATCGTCAGAGATTTGGTCGTCCTTCGAAAATGGATGACCGTACTAAGAGAGGTGTCTTACAAGAATTAAGGAAAAATCCAAAACTGAGTGCTCCAGAATTAGCTGCTTTGGACTTCTGCCAAACCGAGCTCTTCACAGATGCAAGTAAATTCAATATTTTTGGTGCAGATGATAGGGGAAAAATTTGGCGCAAGAGTAATGAAGCACTGAATTTGCAACATATTATACCCACAGTAAAACATGGTGGGGGTTCTGTGATGGTTATTGGTGGGAAAATGGATCAGCGGCAATATTTAAATATTATTAAAAATAATTTAAAACAGTCTGCCGAAAAATTAGAGTTGGGATCGACCTGGGTCTTTCAACAGGATAACGATCTGACATCTATGGGATGTTTTAGAACAAAAAATTAGGAAATACGACATAACCAGCAAGGGGTCTTTGAAACGCGTTGTAATTGAAGAATGGCATAAAATACCGTCGGTCACTTGCAACCTTGTCCAATCTGTGCCAAGACGTTAGGAAGCATTGCTTCAAGCTTTCTACAATTTCTTTAAAATTTTTGTTTAGTGTATGATGAATTTCGTTGCAATTTTTAGTAGAATTTTTTGTTTTTGTTTTATAACTTTGAATTAATAAATTGTTTTTGTTATATATACGAGTAAGCTTATATATGTATGTGTTTTACTTCATTTTCTAACAAATAATAAAAATATTAACTTATTTGAATATCTTTGATGCTAAATTATTTAAAAAAATAATGGCGTATGATGACTTTCTTTCTTTGTTGTTGTGTGTATATACATGTCCATGCCGGACATGTATTGTTGCTGTTGCAGTTGTTGTATTTGTCGCAGTTGTTGTTCTTGTTGTTGTTGTTGTTATTGTGTTCATTCTCCATTTTGTTCCCACGAGTAGCGCGGGAAAGTATTGTCACCCATGGCAGAGCCTGGCATACCATGGGAAGGCTTGTTTAAACTGGAGTGCGCCTGGTATCCAGAGTCCACATACTAACGACTAAGCTCCCCCTTAGCCACGCAGTCATCAGCATATGCTGTTCCACCTTGACTTGGGACGTCTGTTGTCAGCTGACGTATTGATATAGGGCTGAAACACACAAAGCAAGAGGTTCGCCGTGAGACATGACCACGAACGTAACTTTGATCGTTTCAATCACCCCTTTATCCTCCGCCATTACTGGGGCCCACCACTAGGAGGTGACAGTGCGGTTTTGGGCCCCAAGGGTATACTAAATTTGCCTTACCGTTTGTACCGCTAAGAATTATGGTCTTAGATATAAACTCAAATGTATGTTTTTGATGTGAGTCGGTTTAGTTTAGGTTCGTTCGTCTGTTCATCGGCCAGAGGAAATTTTTGGCTTTTGCTTTGAGGGGTTTGGGCTGGTCTGATCGTTTTAGGCTTGCGTGGTATGAGGCTAGGTTGATGTTGATTGATCCTTGGGAACACGTAGGGTTGTTGGTGATATAGTGTTTATCCACCAGCTCGTGTCGGGGGCCATTGTGGCTCCTTCTTTGTTCAGGCAGGTTTCCATTAGGGATAACGTAAGGAATCTTAGGTCTGTGGAATTGTACAATGTTCGCTTTCACTAGAATGTTGCGTTTTGTTAGATCTAATTCTTTGGTATTTGATCCTGCTATTAGTAAGGGTACTCTTAAATCTAAACTTTGATATAATTTAGTTTTGTAGTATTTTTTTCGTTTCTTCTCGTTCTTTTCTATTTCTATCATCTTTACTTATCTATATTATCTATATTGTCTATTTATTGCCTGGTGGAAGTTTTTTTTTTTCTTTTTTTTTTTTAATCGTTATGGTTTTTGGTTGTTGTTATTATTATTAAGTTGTGCTCGTCACTTATTTTGCTTGGCCTTTTGCTTTTCCCTCTTTTTTTTCCTACATATTCCCCTTTTTTCCTTCCCTTTCCTCCCCTTTTTTCTTCCCTTGCCTCTAAATGATGATGCTGTTGCTTGATAACTGAAAGTTGCATAATTGCGACTAAATCTAATGCTTGATCTAAGCAATGGATGATATAAACAAATAATATAAAAAAATATTGAAAACGCAGTACTAAAATTTTCCATAACTTAATATGTTAATATGACAGCCCCATAGTCAGCTATGGCATATTTATTCGCACATGGAATAACAAATTCTTATGGGTATCACAGAGTTGACGCGATGTCAGCTGTATTTTTTCTTGTTTTTATTTTGTTCTGTTTATTTATTAGTTAAAATAACTTTTAGTTATATAATTTAAAAAATTTTACAATAATCTTCAATATTTTACAGAATTACTGTATAATATATAGGTTAAGTAATTTTAACATTTAAAATTCACTATTAATTCGCAATTCCATTAAAATTTTAAATTGCAACAGATTTACTACTGGTTTTTTAAACACTTTTTAGAATTTAATATTTTTAGTATTTGTTCGTAAACTGTTAAGCCACTGCATTACCTTGCATAAAAGTCTTCTACATTCTTGATCTTCTATATAAAAGAAGTTTAAAATCCCGTGTTTCTCAATTTGTAGTAACCACCAACGTTTGTTAAATTTCTTTGTAGATATTTCGGAAACAATTTAAACTTAATTTAAAAAATAAATATGAGTGCATTGAATTTAAGCCTTTGGTTTACATTTAACTATTTCAGTTTTTGAAATAACTCAAAACTAGGAGTTTACCTGTTCGTTTTTAAAATGATTCTTGCTGCTCTTTTCAGTAAATTTTGCAATGTAATGTTGCTCATTACATATTAGGAGAACAGATGAACATTAATCGAGTAATGAATAAAGGCAGCATGATTCAATTATATATCATTATTGCACGTTTTTAAGATATTATGTTTCTGATTCTCATAAGAAAAGCTATTTGCTTAGAAATTTTTTTTACAAATATTATCAGCATGTTCACCAAAATTTACAAACTGTTCGTGTGCAGACGTTACCTTTTTCAGAATGGAAGTTGTTATCAAATCAGAATAGATATAGCTGACCGTGTCGACTCAGCAAACAATTGATTTGTTACTGTCGGAGATAATTGACACACAGTTGAGATAATTGGCACATATTTGTTTGAGCAAATTTTTAAAACTATGCGCTGAATAATTCCTACGGCCAAATAACTTTTAAAGTTGAATGGCAGCTAACATAAGTGCTCATGAGATCTCAACAACTTTCAGCGAATATAGCTGCCATTTTACCACATATATTTTTGCAAAATTTCGGTACTGTAGCTTAAACAGTTTTCAAGATATAGCCTAATACTTTTTGAAGTATGACAGCTATTAGAAGGAGTCAAGGAATTTCAACAAGTTTTATCAAACATATTGACCTTACTAATTTGCTCATGCGAAATTTCAATACCATAGCATTTGTAGTTTCTGAGATATAGCCAATTAAATATGGAAGCTGTATGGCAGCTACCCGAACCGATCATATTCAATTTAAATAGAGTGCTGGCATTTACCGTGATAGATCATTTGAAAATTTGGGGAAGCTATCTCAATTAGTTTTTGATATATCGTTG
>NW_026578061.1:0-10000 GCF_029603195.1 Condylostylus longicornis | reverse complement strand
TGTTGGCTCAAGAAAAAAAAAGATCCAGGTACAGACAGAGGAAATATCGCAGAACGAGTAAGAATAGGTACGATAGAGGAATGGCAAAGGCGTTGGGAAAGCGGTCGCAACGGCAGATGGACGGCCAGATTGATAACGAATTTGAAAAAGTGGAGCAACCGAAAACACGGCGCAGCACACATTCCTTGAACGAAACATCGTAACATCGGCCGTGGGACGGATGACACCTGACAACATCGTTGAAATGATGCTAGAATCAGAGGACACATGGAACATTATAGGCGCTTACATCGAAGCAGTATTGCGAAAAAAGAAGCGACTAAAATACCTAGAAGACGAAGAAGAAAATGAATAATTTGATATAAAAAGAGAAACAGAAAACAGGAAAAGACAATAAAAGAACAGCACGGTCCGGCCTGAAGTAATGCGAAGAGCGGTTCCGGGTCGGATTCACCGCGGGAGGTAGATGGTTTTGGTGGGTAGCCTTATGCCAAGATGGCCGAAAGGATTTCCACAGTATTAGGGTGTGTCGGTCCTACTCTAATCTCCATAAAGGATTTCCAATTACATGTCCACGTGGACAAAAATTATTATTATTATTATTATTATTGTTATTATTATTATTATTATTATTATTATTATTATTAGTATTATTATTATTAATATTATTATTATTATTATTATTATTATTATTATTATTATTATTATTATTATTATTATTATTATTATTATTATTATTATTATTATTATTATTATTATTATTATTATTATTTATTATTATTATTATTATTATTATTATTATTATTATTATTATTATTATTATTTTTATTATTATTATTATTGTTATTATTATTATAACTATTGTTATTATTACTATTATTATTAGTATTATTAGTATTATTATTATTATTATTATTATTATTATTATTATTATTATTATTTTTATTATTATTATTATTATTATTATTATTATTACTATTATTACTATTATAATTATTATTATTATTATTATTATTTATTATTATTATTATCATAATTATCATTATTATTATTATTATTATTACTATTATTATCATTACTATTACTATTATTTTTATTATTATTATTATTTATTATTATTATTTTTATTATTATTATTATTATTTATTATTATTATTATTATTATTATTATTATTATTTTTATTATTATTATTATTATTATTGGGGGATAAAGGTTGGTATCGGTCCTAGTCCGGAAGTACTCCCAACGTGCTTGCGGTAAATGCTAGGAAATGCCGGTCTGATGGGAGCAGCTCTGAGACCGATCCCTCGAATTCTGGGGGGGGGGGGGTCATTTATTGCATTCACCAGTTCAATGGCAGCAGGAGCTGCATTCATCATCAAAAGAGAAGGAATCATCGGGAAATCAACCAAAGGAGCAACAACCAGAAACGACATCAACGGAGGTAAGAAGTAGCACGCAGCCTGACCCGTTTAAGAAAAGATAAAAAGTAGCGAGGTCACCGATATCTGTGGCAAACAAGCAGGTATCTCAAGCAGTGGTGCGAAATCCAGGTAAGAGAGCGGAGAGAGATGTGGCTGAGTCACCGCTCCATGTGCAGTCTGGAATATGTGATGACTTGGAGGGAGCGGAGGAGGAGCAAATCCGGATAATGCACGATCTAACGAAGGCTATGATTCAGGCAGCCACAAAACAAAAAAATGTGAATATGGAAATTAAGAACGGACTGATTAGGCTGGAGGAGTCTATAGAGGTACTCAAGCAGTGCAGGAAGCGGCGTACTATGCATCGTAAAGGGCAAGCGAAGGAGGGCCGAATCTTAGTGATTGATTCGACGCCTACAAGTGCGGGTGCAAGTAAGAGAGCAAGGGACCGAAATGCGAACTCACCCGGCAAAACCGAGGAGCTTCCGGTGCAGAAAAAGGCTCGCGAACAAGAAAATGGAGAGTGGACCATAGAAGGGACCAATACCGAAAACCGGTATGCTGCACAACACCCCAGAGAAAAGTGAGGTCGCTAGCAGTCAACGGAGTAGAAAGAAAAGTGAAGGTACATTAAGGGAGCCGGATAAGCCTAGGAGACAACAAAGAACACGGGCGGAGGCAGAACTTATTAAGCTTAACACAGGGAAAACATACGCTGAGATTTTAAAGGAAATTAAGGAGCGGGTCAACCCAGAAAGAACGGAAACGGTGATAAAGGGCATCCGAAGAACGCAAAAAGGAGACTTACTTTTGGAAATGGGAAATGGAAACAAAGATGAATTTACCCGGGAACTTCAAGAAATACTAGGAAAACGGCAAATGTAAAGGGACTTAAGGCAAAAGGAACAGTAGAAATACGAGATCTGGACTGCTTGACAACAGAGGATGAGGTTAAAGCTGCACTTAGGAGGAGCCTGGGTGGCATTGCAGAATGCAAGCTTTCTCTCACTAGGCCGAATGGGAGGGAGCAAAGGATGGCAATCATAGAACTCGACGAGAAGGAGGCTGTAAAGCTATGTACAATGGCAAAAATTAGAATTGGATGGATCAATTGCAGAATAAGACAAAGAGCGGAAGTTGTGCGATGCTACAGGTGCTAAGATTTTGGACATATTAAGAGGTATTGTAGGGCACCGGATAGAGGAGATTTGTGCTATAAATGCGGACGGGCGGGCCACACAGCAAAAAATTGTGTGCGGGAGCCGAAATGCATCCTGTGTGAGGAGGCAAAGGAAAAAAGATGGGATCATGCGTCCGGATCGGAAAGTTGTAGCGCTTTCCGGAGAGCACTCGAGCAGATTAAAGGGAGGAAAAGACGATGAGGATTTTGCAAGCAAACTTACACAGGAGTAGAACAGCTGATGAGCTACTGGCACAGATGATTAGAGAAAAGCGAGTTGATGTACTAATAATTAGCGAGCAATACCGGAACAAAGACGAGAGGGGCTAGTTCCCAGACAAAACTAATACGGCGGCTAATTGGGTAGTAAACGCAGGGAGAATGCTAGTAGAGGATCATGAAGCGGGAAATGGATTTGTCTGGATTAGGAGCGGTGGGATGAAAATAATGAGCTGCTATTTAACACCTAATTAAAGCGCACAAGATTACCGGGAAAAGATGGAGGTCATAGAAGATGCAGTAGCGAACACGAATGGTTACCGGGAAAAGATGGAGGTCATAGAAGATGCAGTAGCGAACACGAATGGAGAAGTAATACTGGCCGGCGATTTTAACGCGAAGTCGGTTGTTTTGGGGGATGCCGCAAGCGGATGGGAGAGGCAGGCTGATTTTGGAGATGGCATCCCGGCAGAACTTGACCGTGATGAACACGGGGAAGACATCAACTTTTCGTCGACCGGGCTACGCCGAGACCATACCTGATATAACGTTGGCGACAGACAAGCTAGCTAATAGGGTTGGGGGCTGGGTAGTACTGGAGGACTACACAGCTAATGACCACCAATATATTTTTTACAAATTACGGATGAGAGCGGAGGTACAACTTGAAGATGCAAGTCGGGTCCCTAAATGGAATTAAAGTAAATTGGACAACAACAAAATGATTGAGATACTACAGAACGACTTTAATCAAGGAATACATATCTTAGATAATTTAAGTGAGCGAGACAAAGCAGAAGCGATGACTGCAGCGACTATGAACATTATCAAGCATGCCTGCGAAGAATCAATGCCCCGGAAGAAGTGTCGCGGAAGGAAACGTTCGGTATACTGGTGGACAGAAGAAATCGCAGAATTAAGGAGGAAATGTCTACATCTGCGACGAGTTGCTCAAAGAAGGAGAGGCACAGTAGAGATTTTGAGTGCATCCATGGAGTACAGGGCGGCCCGGAAGACTCTCCGGATTGCCATTAGGAAAAGCAAGAGTGAAAGCTGGAGAGCCCTGTGTAATGATGTGAACGATGACCCATGGGGGCTTGGGTACAAGACTGCCCTGAAAAAGCTTAAGACCGCAGTGGTGGGGGACCAATACGAGCCAGAAACTATGGAAGATGTAGTCAATACTTTGTTCCCCACGCATCCGAGAAGAGAAGAAATACAACAACAACTCGAGTGCGAAGAAATACCATTATTCACAATAGACGAATTGGAATCAGCAGCGAAAACAATAAAAAACAAGAAGGCTCCGGGACCGGACGGAATTCTAGGAGAAGTAATCAAAATGGCAGTTGGTGCATGTCCACAAATGATGTTGAACATATATAAACATAACATGGAAAATTATTGGAGAAATTAATTAAGGTTAGACTGCAAACAGCAATAGAAGCATCGGGAGAGCTGGCAGAAACGCAAGTTGGATTCAGGCAAGGAAGATCAACAGTGAATGCTATTAGAATTGTAACGGAGGAGGTAAAAGCAGTTGAGTCTGCGAACCATCATTCGAAAGCCATGGCATTCAATTCTGCTAGGTGGGCGGATATGATAGAGGCACTAAAAGAACATTTCTGCATTCCAGCGTATCTCGTAAGGATAATAGAGGATTATTTGAACAATAGATGGTTGGAGTACAACACAAAGGATGGCAACAGAACAAAGCAAATAACAGCGGGTGCAGCGCAAGGATCGATTTTGGGACCTGACTTATGGAACGACAGCATATTTCGAGTGGAGTTGCCAAGAAAACACTGTTCTTATAGAATACGCAGATGACATAGCAGCAGTTATTACAACGAGAAACATGGAGGAAGCACAAATTAAACTTAACCAGGTAATGCGGAGGGTCAACACGTGGATGGAAGACCACGGTTTGGAGCTAGCAAAAGCCAAGACAGAAATAGTTGTTCTGACGAAGAAAAGAATTCCTACAATTGTAAAGATGCGAATAGATGCAGAGGAAAATCAAACAAAGGCAGCAGCAAAATATCTTGGAGTTACGCTGGACAATAAACTTAGTTAATGGAAGCACATCAATCAGGTAGCTGACAAAGCCGAAATCCTTACCAACAAGCTAAGCAGACTTATGGCAAACATCGGAGGGCCAAAACCAGAGCAGAGGAAAATTATTTTGGGTACAAACACAGTCAATATTATTGTATGGGGCGGAAATATGGGCAGACGCTTTAAAGAAGAAATATTGCAGAAAACGACTTGCACCAGTACAGCGAAGGGCGGCTCTTTGGGTTGCATTTTCCTATAGAACGGTTTTTAGAGGAAAAGGAGAAGATATATACGACAGACCCAGATACAGACAGAGGAAATATCGCAGAACGAGTAAGAATAGATACGATAGAGAGTGGCAAAGGCGTTGGGAAAGCGGTCGCAACGGCAGATGGACGGCCAGATTGATAACGAATTAGAAAAAGTGGAGCAACCGAAAACACGGCGAGGTAAATTATTACATAACGTAGCTGCTATTGAGACACGGATATTTTCGGGCTTACCTGCATAGAATGTGAAAAGTGATCTGCTGTGGGACGGATAACACCTGACAACGTCGTTGAAATAATGCTAGAATCAGAGGACACATGGAACACTATAGGCGCTTACATCGAAGCTTATTGCGAAACAAGAAGCGACTAAAATACCTAGAACACGAAGAAGAAAATGAATAATTTGATATAAAAAGAGAAAAAGAAAACAAGAAAAGACAATAAAAGAACAGCACGGTCCGGCCTGAGGTAATGCGAAGAGCGGTTCCGGGTCGGATTCACCGCGGGAGGTAGATGGTTTTGGTGGGTAGCCTTATGCCAAGATGGCCGAAAGGATTTCCACAGTATTAGGGTGTGTCGGTCCTACTCTAATCTCCATAAAGGATTTCCAATAACATGTCCACGTGGACAAAAATTATTATTATTATTATTATTATTGTTATTATTATTATTATTATTATTATTATTATTATTATTATTATTATTATTATTATTATTATTATTATTATTATTATTATTATTATTATTATTATTATTATTATTATTATTATTATTATTATTATTATTATTATTATTATTATTATTATTATTATTATTATTATATTATTATTATTATTATTATATTATTATTATTATTATTATTATTATTATTATTATTATTATTATTATTACTATTATTATTATTATTATTATTATTATTATTATTATTATTATTATTATTATTATTATTATTATTATTATTATTATTATTATATTATTATTATTATTATTATTATTATTATTATTATTATTATTTATTATATTATTATTATTATTATTATTATTATTATTATTATTATTATTATTATTATTATTATTATTATTATTATTATTATTATTATTATTATTATTATTATTATTATTATTATTATTATTATTATTATTATTATTATTATTATTATTATTATTATTATTATTATTATTATTATTATTATTATTATTATTATTATTATTATTATTATTATTATTATTATTATTATTATTATTATTATTATTATTATTATTATTATTATTATTATTATTATTATTATTATTATTATTATTATTATTATTATTATTATTATTATTATTATTATTATTATTATTATTATTATTATTATTATTATTATTATTATTATTATTATTATTATTATTATTATTATTATTATTATTATTATTATTATTATTATTATTATTATTATTATTATTATTATTATTATTATTATTATTATTATTATTATTATTATTATTATTATTATTATTATTATATTATTATTATTATTATTATTATTATTATTATTATTATTATTATTATTATTATTATTATTATTATTATTATTATTATTATTATTATTATTATTATTATTATTATTATTATTATTATTATTATTATTATTATTATTATTATTATTATTATTATTATTATTATTATTATTATTATTATTATTATTATTATTATTATTATTATTATTATTATTATTATTATTATTATTATTATTATTATTATTATTATTATTATTATTATTATTATTATTATTATTATTATTATTATTATTATTATTATTATTATTATTATTATTATTATATTATTATTATTATTATTATTATTATTATTATTATTATTATTATTATTATTATTATTATTATTATTATTATATTATTATTATTATTATTATTATTATTATTATTATTATTATTATTATTATTATTATTATTATTATTATTATTATTATTATTATTATTATTATTATTATTATTATTATTATTATTATTATTATTATATTATTATTATTATTATTATTATTATTATATTATTATTATTATTATTATTATTATTATTATTATTATTATTATTATTATTATTATTATATTATTATTATTATTATTATTATTATTATTATTATTATTATTATTATTATTATTATTATTATTATTATTATTATTATTATTATTATTATTATTATTATTATTATTATTATTATTATTATTATTATTATTATTATTATTATTATTATTATTATTATTATTATTATTATTATTATTATTATTATTATTATTATTATTATTATTATTATTATTATTATTATTATTATTATTATTATTATTATTATTATTATTATTATTATTATTATTATTATTATTATTATTATTATTATTATTATTATTATTATTATTATTATTATTATTATTATTATTATTATTATTATTATTATTATTATTATTATTATTATTATTATTATTATTATTATTATTATTATTATTATTATTATTATTTATTATTATTATTATTATTATTATTATTATATTATTATTATTATTATTATTATTATTATTATTATTATTATTATTATTATTATTATTATTATTATTATTATTATTATATTATTATTATTATTATTATTATTATTATTATTATTATTATTATTATTATTATTATTATTATTATTATTATTATTATTATTATTATTATTATTATTATTATTATTATTATTATTATTATATTATTATTATTATTATTATTATTATTATTATTATTATTATTATTATTATTATTATTATTATTATTATTATTATTATTATTATTATTATTATTATTATTATTATTATTATTATTATTATTATTATTATTATTATTATTATTATTATTATATTATTATTATTATTATTATTATTATTATTATTATTATTATTATTATTATTATTATTATTATTATTATTATTATTATTATTATTATTATTATTATTATTATTATTATTATTATTATTATTATTATTATTATTATTATTATTATTATTATTATTATTATTATTATTATTATTATTATTATTATTATTATTATTATTATTATTATTATTATTATTATTATTATTATTATTATTATTATTATTATTATTATTATTATTATTATTATTATTATTATTATTATTATTATTATTATTATTATTATTATTATTATTATTATTATTATTATTATTATTATTATTATTATATTATTATTATTATTATTATTATTATTATTATTATTATTATTATTATTATTATTATTATTATTATTATTATTATTATTATTATTATTATTATTATTATTATTATTATTATTATTATTATTATTATTATTATTATTATTATTATTATTATTATTATTATTATTATTATTATTATTATTATTATTATTATTATTATTATTATTATTATTATTATTATTATTATTATTATTATTATTATTATTATTATTATTATTATTATTATTATTATTATTATTATTATTATTATTATTATTATTATTATTATTATTATTATTATTATTATTATTATTATTATTATTATTATTATTATTATTATTATTATTATTATTATTATTATTATTATTATTATTATTATTATTATTATTATTATTATTATTATTATTATTATTATTATTATTATTATTATTATTATTATTATTATTATTATTATTATTATTATTATTATTATTATTATTATTATTATTATTATTATTATTATTATTATTATTATTATTATTATTATTATTATTATTATTATTATTATTATTATTATTATTATTATTATTATTATTATTATTATTATTATTATTATTATTATTATTATTATTATTATATTATTATTATTATTATTATTATTATTATTATTATTATTATTATTATTATTATTATTATTATTATTATTATTATTATTATTATTATTATTATTATTATTATTATTATTATTATTATTATTATTATTATTATTATTATTATTATTATTATTATTATTATTATTATTATTATTATTATTATTATTATTATTATTATTATTATTATTATTATTATTATTATTATTATTATTATTATTATTATTATTATTATTATTATTATTATTATTATTATTATTATTATTATTATTATTATTATTATTATTATTATTATTATTATTATTAATTATTATTATTATTAATTATTATTATTATTATTATTATTATTATTATTATTATTATATTATTATTATTATTATTATTATTATTATTATTATTATTATTTATTATTATTATTATTATTATTATTATTATTATTATTATTATTATTATTATTATTATTATTATTATTATTATTATTATATTATTATTATTATTATTATTATTATATTATTATTATTATTATTATTATTATTATTATTATTATTATTATTATTATTATTATTATTATTATTATTATTATTTATTATTATTATTATTATTATTATTATTATTATATTATTATTATTATTATTATTATTATTATTATTATTATTATTATTATTATTATTATTATTATTATTATTATTATTATTATTATTATTATTATTATTATTATTATTATTATTATTATTATTATTATTATTATTATTATTATTATTATTATTATTATTATTATTATTATTATTATTATTATTATTATTATTATTATTATTATTATTATTATATTATTATTATTATTATTATTATTTATTATTATTATTATTATTATTATTATTATTATATTATTATTATTATTATTATTATTATTATTATTATTATTATTATTATTATTATTATTATTATTATTATTATTATTATTATTATTATTATTATTA